>NC_090649.1:488758373-489058373 GCF_040937935.1 Hyperolius riggenbachi
AAAATATGTGCAAACATGTACAAATAAGAAGTACATTTTTTCGAGAGTAAATTGAGCCATAAATTACGTTTCTCCTATGTTGCTGTCACTTACAGTAGGTAGTAGAAATCTGACAGAAGCGACAGGCTTTGGACCAGTCCATCTATTCATAGGGGATTCTCAGGGATTTATTTATTTTCAAGAGCACTTAGTGAATGGCAGTTGCTCTGTTCAACTGCCAAAAACTATGTAGTGAGCAGGGAGGCAGGCCAGCATCATTGTTTAAAACCTTTTTAGGGAATATCTTTATAAAGAATAAAAGCCTTGCTGAGAATCCCCTATGAAGAGATGGACTAGTCCAAAACCTGTCACTTCTGTCAGATTTCTACTACCTACTGTAAGTGACAGCAACATACGAGAAAAAGTAATTTATGGCTCGTTTTACTCTGGAAAAAAATACTTCTTATTTATTTATGTTTGCACATATTTTAAATGTTACGTTTTTTTGCCATAGTGTCCCTTTAAATATGTAGCTGACTGCATCTTTAAGTAATACATTTTGTGTGTGTGTGGGGGGGGGGGGGGGGTGCGTGGTAAAAAAGCCTCCGGAGCCAACATTTGGCCCGCGGGCCTTAGTTTGAGGACCACTGTGCTACAGTGTAACAAAATTTGAATGTACAAGTTAAGTAGCCATTGCTTCAACCAGTATTCCCATTCCCAAGTCCTTTTCCAAGTCTGATGTTACCAGCTGAATGTCATTCACTTGGTGTTCTGCCATTGACATGTCCAAGCTGCATCTGAGCTTGTTATATCGTTGAGTAAATTCATTCAGCTGCTGCAAAGATAACTGTCATTCTCTACATCGGCTCAAACCAGACTGCGAAACAAGGATCAGGATGTGCACATTCCCGACCCTTATAAATATAACATTTATAGAAAAGGATGAAAGAAACCCCAGCGACTATCTCTCCATAAAGACATCCAAGGAAAACAGATCATCGTTACTCACCTACAGGTTAAAATGCAGACTTAACAAACAGCCGTGATGACCTTAAAGTTACAGAAGTTCATAAAGCGCTTGCTTTAACTTCTCCTCCTGGCGTCCTTGAGATTCCAGAGATCCTCCATTCTTGCTTATAAACACTTACTGGTGGCCTCGCTGAAAAGAAACCGGAGAGGAAACGATGCCAGCTACGTGTAAATCTTATAAAGCCAGTATTGTAGCAATGTGGCATTCATTGGCGGAACAGTTGAAAAGGGCACGAGACGAGTACTTAAGAAAAGGGCACCGAATAGAATAGCGGGCGCCGGGGCTGCTCGCTATGCAAACTTCTGCTGCAGATATGTAGCTGCAGTTTACATATTGAGCGGCCCCAGCATCTGCTATTCCACCGGGCGCCCATTTCAGCTGGATGCTGGTGGACAGGGTGAGGCATCGGCTGGGGGGAGGTCTGTGCAGGTGTCATTATTAGGCACCATCGGGATGGGGGGGGGGTTTAAAGTAAATCTGTAAGGGAAAAAAAAGTGCCGCTATGGTGTACTTATCTCGGGAGGGGGAAGCCTCAGGTTCTTAATGAAGTTTCCCCCTCTGCTTGAGCCTTGGGGATCTATCGTTGGCTCCCCCGACAAGCGCCAACACAAGCTGTGCACAAGGCCGGCGCTACCATAGAGGCAAAGGAGGCAATTGCCCCAGGGCCCCAGAGCATGTAGGGGCCCCCAGTGGCTACAAAGAGGAAAACATTTTTTTCAACAAGACCTTATAGTTTTTGAGAAAATCAATTTTAAAGTTTCAAAGGAAAAAAAATACACATTTAAAAACCTGCCGAATTTAACAATTAATAGCAAATCCACCTTAAATGCTAGAAACCCTAAATTTGCAGGATATGTTAAGGAGATCATTGGGAATAAGAGGGAAAAAAACTATTTTTCAAAAAGACCTTATAGTTTTTGAGAAAATCGATTTTAAAGTTTCGAAGGAAAAAAGTATACTTTTAAATGCGGTAAATGTCACTTTTAGTAGCAAACCTAACGGCAGTGTAATTTTACATGTATCAAAAGAAAGAGCAATGAATTTCCTGACGGGGTTTCCAGGGGGTCTATACGCAGCCGCAGCACTTTGGCCAGGGATCGCTATACAGCCGCAATAAGGAAAAAATGCCAGGGATCTTCAAACAACCAATTTTCCCAATTTGTTTTGTATGTTTAGAGTGTGGGAATTTTTTTTTTTTAATTATGTGGTGTCCCCCCTCCTGAAACTTTTTAACCCCTTGTCCCCCATGCAGGCTGGGGTAGCCAGAATGTGGAGCTCCGACCGATTGGGGCTTCACACCCTGACTGAACCAAATGCAAAAAAGGTCCCTTAATGCCCAGGTTTATTTTGCCCTGGGGCCCCATTGTTGCTTAGACCGGCCCTGGCTGTGCACAGGGACAGTGGCGTGCTGCAATATTTACAATCTGCGGCTCAGGCAGAAAAAGCCGAGGCCAGTCGGGTCTAGGGGTTATCAACACTGGATCCCGAAG
Organism: Hyperolius riggenbachi; assembly: GCF_040937935.1. Lineage (NCBI taxonomy): Eukaryota > Metazoa > Chordata > Amphibia > Anura > Hyperoliidae > Hyperolius > Hyperolius riggenbachi. Next base: position 488,760,873 of record NC_090649.1, read on the forward strand.
GGCGAAGAAGGTGGGGGAAGCCTCTCTAGGATCCAGAGGCTTCCCCTCCCAAGTGTGAGAATTCGGAAGACCATCAATCATCTTGGTGGTGAGAAGCATCTTATTGGGGCTTTTGGTCACCTGATATTTAGCATAGCTCAGTGTAGAAACGAGCACACATGTGACCTCCCAGCATGCATTTTACAGTGGAATTGGAGTCATACGAAAATTAAAGGATACCCGAAGTGACATGTAACATGATGAGATAGACATGGGTATGTACAGTGCCTAGCACACAAATAACTATGCTGTGTTCCTTTTTTCTTTCTCTGCCTGAAAGAGTTAAATATCAGGTATGTAAGCGGCTGACTCAGTCCTGACTCAGACAGGAAGTGACTACAGTATGACCCTCACTGATAAGAAACTCCCCTTTTTACCTCTTTCTTGCTCTTAGAAGCCATTTTCTGCTAGGAAAGTATTTTATGGTTGGAATTTCTTATCAGTGAGGGTCACACTGTAGTCACTTCCTGTCTGAGTCAGGACTGAGTCAGTCACTTCCATACCTGATATATAACTCTTTCAGGCAGAAAAAGAAAAAAAAAAGGAACGCATCTTAGTTATTTGTGTGCTAGGCACTGTACATACACATGTCTATCTCATCATCATGTCACTTCGGGTATCCTTTAAGACAAGGAGGCAGGTTCTTAATGTGCTTAGGACATTAAGATCATGATTGCGGTGGAGATGCTAAGTGCCCTCTCATCTTTTTGTTGATCAATATGGAGATGTAGTAGTGAACCAATAGAACAGGCATGTCCAAAGTCGCTTCCCCGCACCAAACACAGTCCACCAAGCCTTTTCTGGAGGCCCCCCAAAGCTCTCTTTAGGTGTTAATTGACTGCGGCCTGCAAGCCTTTGCTGTGGTGCCACAAACAGGGGTCAACTTATGTCACCGCTCTGCCTCCCCCTCAACTCGCCTGTAGTGCCTCAGTGATTAGTATAGAACTACAAAAAATTGGCCATCAGAGTCCACATTCATGGACATATTTTTCTCCGGTGGCCTTTTCTTGCAATTCCTATGGGATTTTTGGAACGTGGATGCAGGAGTCCCAATCGATGAGAAGGAGAAGGAGTGGAGGAAGGGGAAGGCAGAACAGCATCTTGGACATGGCGGGTGAAACGGTGGGGAGGGAAGAAGAGAGCAGTAGCAAAAGCCACTGGTTATCAGCTGCCACTGTATCAGGAGCAATAGCTGTAGCAGTGTACCTAGAGGCAATCAGTAAAAAAAAATGTTTCATTTTGTTAGTTCAACCCCCTGGCAATCTCAAAATCAGTGGTATGGCCCTTTGGCCTAAAACATTTGAATAACCCTGCACTAGAGGATTTGGCATGGGTAAAAGGTATATCCTGTTGCAACAAATTGGAGTCATAGCCTAGCCTCCCCACCAAAGTAATAATCTGATGTCCCCACCACAGTCAACAATCCCTGCTTTAAATCCCAGCACTATCTGCACATAGTTCGTATGTTCCCCTTCTGTCTGTATGGGTTTCCTTCTGGCACTCCAGTTTCCTCCTATATTTCAAAAATAGAGATAAGTTAATGGACTAAATTGGCCCTAGATGGATATATGACTATGGGAGGGATTAGATTGTAAGCTCTTCTGAGGGACAGTTAAGTGACAAGACAATATACCCTGTGCAGCGCTAATAATAATAATGTGTGTCACACCTCATGCTCCTGTTTCTGTTGTGCCTCATACCTCATGTATGTAGTGTATGAAGTGCCTCACACCTCATGCTCCTGTGTCTGCTGTGCCTCATACCTCATGTATGTTGTGTATGAAGTGCCTCACACCTCATGCTCCTGTGTCTGCTGTGCCTCATACCTCATGTATGTAGTGTATGAAGTGCCTCACACCTCATGCTCCTGTGTCTGCTGTGCCTCATACCTCATGTATGTTGTGTATGAAGTACCTCATACCTCATGGCCTTGTTTATGGTGCCTCTCGCACCTCCTGCCCCAGTGCCTTCCTCATACCTCCTGCTCTTGTGTATAATGTCCCACATACCTCCTGCTCCTGTGTATGACTTGCCTCAAACCTTATAGTCAGGGCCGGTTCTACCTACAATGCGGCTCTGGGGCAAGAGTAACCTAGGGGCCCCCTCTCCTCAGTATAGTAGTCAGAAGTGCCCCTAACAACACCCCTTCCACCCCCAGTTTAATAGTCATATGTGCTCCCCCCTCTTTCTCCCTAGTATAGTAGCCAGATGTTCTCCCCCCCCCCTTCCCAGTATAGTAGTTAGATGTGTCCCCTCTCCCCAGTATTCTAGCCTGATGTGCTCCCCCTCCCCAAGTATAGTTAGATATGCCCCCCTAGAGCCAGGACAAGGTCCTCTATCACCCAAGGCTGAGACACCAAAGTGCGCCCCTCCATCCCTACCACCCCAAACATCACACACTGATTGCTATTAGAGTAAGAGGTGCCCCTGGGCCCCCAATCCTCCCAACACCTTAATCTCTAGATATCCGGCTTGCAGTCACTGCCATGTATCCCCCTTTCCTTATTTTTCTCTGTATCAAACACAATAAGGGAATGGTAGCTGAGTGAGTTGAGTGCCCGCTCCTACACTGCACCCTGAGGCTAGGGCCTCTCTCGCCTCTGACTCTGCCCGGCTCTGTGTGCCCCTCCCCCCCCCCCTTCTGCCCGGCTCTGTGACCTCTGACTTGGGCTGTTTGCTGGGGGAATCTATGTGTGTTGGTGGGGGGATGATTATTGTATATTCATTGTAAATACTTTGTGCACTACACATACTCCTAACGACGTTCCGCTTAAGGAGTGAAATGATCGTAGAGTTGGCACTCTATTTGTTCACTACTTTTGTCTCACTGTACACAATGCAGATATGGTATACCACCCAGCTACCTTCTATGAAGAGTTATTGTTGACCCCTATGGGGTCTTGTTTGTTCTGATTTACCAATATCAGAGGCAGGGTTTTTCCATGGTTTAAGCCCTTCCAACAGGCAGGTGTGTCCTCTACAATCAACAGTTACCAATCAATTTGGGTTAAGCAATAGTTCATCTGGTCTGTTTTGACGCAAACGCTTGCAAGATAGCTACACCCCATGGAAATTAATGGGGGGGATCAGCAAAGACCCTTGCTAAAGTTTTGCAGTCAACTGATGATACACTTTGCTGTTAACTTTAACAAACTTGACTGTTGTATTTGACACACTTTATTTTAAAGTAAACCCTCTTACGAATTGTGAATATATACAGTGTTTTTAATCATAAAGGGGAACAAGGAGACTGACAAGTTCCAGGTACAGCAGGTCCGTCTGTCTCCGTTTCCTCTGTAGTGGTGTGATGGTGGATGCCTGTGGAGGCCCCTATGGATGCGGGGGCCTTGGGGCAATTGCCCCCATTGCCGTTATGGTAGCGCCGGCCCTGCTTGTAGTTCCTTGTATAATGTGCCTCGTTGTTCCTGCGTACAATTAGCCTCATACTCCATGGGGCATTACCAGTAAGAGAGCAGTCATTCGACTGTCACCGCTCCTTTCAGCTTCCTCCTGCAGAGATCAAATATAACCGCACATTTGTTGACTAATAACCACAAATCTAAATTATACAAATGACAAAAAAAACATGTACTAATGTACCCTAATCAGTCCATTGACAGGAGCCGACACAAGCTGGCAGCGCCGGTTCCACACTCTCCCTCTCCAAGCAATCTTCCAGCCATTCAATATATACAGCGGAGATGTGAGGCCCATTCTTCTCTTTTAAGTCTTTATTTATATGTGAGTCAATACAATGTGCTCTTATGTCAATAAAGCTTATGGAGGCAGAACATGATTCAAAAGATTTTGCAATTAGAGAACAATGTAAAATAAAATATTACGCACAGGTTTTATTATTTTATGAATCGAGGTAAAACGTGTTCCTAATCTCCTCCACATCTTATTTGGTAAAAAGATTTTTATTTTTTTTTACAACGGCGATACGTACAAAACCTTTTTCTGGTATTTTTTCTATTGTTGGGGGATGATAAGCTGAGGAGGGATATAGTCAAACACTGGATACTAGCAATGTTAAAGTGAACGTTAAACTGTAAAAAAAAAACAGATACTGTAATGGATAGCGGAGATGCCGCTGCAGCAGTGGGCGATAAGGCGGCTGTCTCCGCGTCTCAGCTGGCGGTTTCCACCGCGCTAATACATGGTGGAGTTTTGCCTGGGACTGTGAATAGCGGAGAGGCCGCCGCAGTGGTGAGCGGCATGGCGGCTGTCTCCGCGTCTCAGCCGGCGGCCTCCGCCGCACTATTACATGGTGGAGTTTTGCCTGGGACTGTGAATAGCGGAGAGGCCGCAGCAGCGGTGAGCGGCATGGCGGCTTTCTCCGCGTCTCAGCCGGCAGCCTCCACCGCGCTATTACATGGTGGAGTTTTGCCTGGCCCTTCAGTTGCACATAGACTGAGGGCTACGCGCGCACGTGCCAGATGACAGGACCTTTATGCGAATAGAAGGGGAGTCAGCTGATCGGCCGGTCAGCTGACTCCAGCAGTGCTCCTGATTGGCTGAGTGACTGGGGAGGCGCTATGGGGCACTCTCAGTATATGTAGGACCTGCCTGTCAGTTGCTCTTTGTCTGCTGTTGCAAATGCTACGTGTTAGCACTCAGACCTAGTCAGATCCCAAAGTGTGCCTAGAACCAGCAGGAGCTGGGGATCCACACTTAGTCAGATTCTGTTGATAGCTAAAGTACTAATTGAATTGTATTATTTGTTATGACCTTCTGCTAAGCCTCGACTACTCTTCAGCCTACTGATTCTGTGCTTCTGCCTATCTGATCCTGTTGCCGACTCAGCCTGAATACTACTCTGATTTAGCCTTCTGTCTTTGTACCGTATCTGTCCGTCTGTTGCCGAATCTGCTTGTCTGACTCTTCTGCCCTCACCAGTGCGTCTAGTCTCTGGTGATGGATTCTCTGTACACTTTTATCACCTGCTCCTCAGGTGATCAGTAGCTACAGTACAGTCTGAATCACCTGCTCCTCAGGTGACCAGTAGCTGCAGTACAGTCTGAATCACCTGCTCCTTAGGTGATCAGTAGTTGCAGTATAGTCTGAATCACCTGCTCCTCAGGTGATCAGTACCTGCAGTACGGTCGGTATCACCTGCTCCTCGGGTGACCACCGACTGCAGTCTGAATCACCTGCTCCTTGGGTGATCATTATATGTTGTATTACTGTTGCACCAAACACCTATCTTTACATCCGATTGTCCTGTGTCTTGCTATACTTGCATTATTGGTGATTCTGCAGATCACCACATAATCAGGTATAACATCTGTATTATTGGTGATACTGCAGATCACCAATAATCAGAAAATCTGTTCTTGCTGACACCAACCGTTACAGATACCTATGGAGAGGGAGACTTCCTGCTGCTTTCCTGGTATCCACCTTCCAGCGCTGTCACCAGGGGCGTAACAATAGACGCTGCAAGGGATGCATCCTCAGGGGGCCCCAGAAGCTACAGGGGGCCCCGTCCTGAGAGACTGACAACTAAGGACAAGGAGAGAAAAAACTTTCTGCTCTCTGCACAATTGTTTTAATGACTGCATCTGCTCAGCCACTGATAATGAATCAACGTTTTGTAGACAAACATTTGTAGACATTCCCTATCCAGTGTGCAAGGATGAGGGGGGCCCATCCAATTTTTCAGGGAGGGGGGGGAATTATTTGTAGTTACACCCTTGGCTGTCACCCCGTAAGCAGTATCCGAACAATCGGTCAAATACTGCTCTCTGCCACAGCGGGAGATTATGGGAGCCAGTGTACTCCTGAAGTCGGACAGCTCTGCACTGCGCATGCACGAGTGCCCTCTCTTGTGCACTCACGCATGCGCAGTACAGAGCTGCCTGTCTTCGGGAGCACTCAGGCAAGACTTCTGAAACCTCTCGCAGCGGGGGATTCAAACCGGAAGTGACATCACTGGAGTGCATGGGATTGTCAGAGGAATGGGAAAACATCTGGGTTTTTTTTTGTTTTTTTTTCTGCTTGGCAGCAGCGATCCAATGCCACCAACAGAAAGCTCTGTTGGTGGCAACAAAAGTAGGCAAAATTCATTTGTGTGCTAAGTTGTATGGCCGTGCAGCACACTGTTAAAGCGACAGTGTACTGAATTGTAAAAAATCGCCTGGTCACTAGGGGGGGGGGGGGGGGGGTGTAATCCTGTGGTCCTCAAGTGGTTAAAGAGAATCTGTTGTAAAAATAAAAATAATAAATAGATACTCACCTTAGGAGAGGGAAGGCTCTCCATCCTATAGAGCCTTCCTGTTCTCCTGACAGTCCCTGCGATCCATTGCTGGTTCCCCAGTTCAAATCTCCCACAGCGGGAGACTTTGGGAGCACTCAGGCTTCCGAAAGACGGGCGGCTCTGTACTGCACAAGAGAGGGCGCTTATGTGTAGACAGTATGGAGTGGCCCGTCTTCCAAAGCCAGAGTGCTTCCGGAGATCCCCGAAGCCCACCAGAAGCGGAAGGGAGCAGTCTATGACCCATGGGTCGAAGACTGCTAATGGGGGAGCCTGTGGGAAACGCTGGGACCGTGAGGAGACCAGAAAGGCTTTATAAGACCCAGAGCCTTCACTCTCCTTAGGTAAGTATCTGTTTTTTTATCTTTAATTTCACTTCAGTTTCTCTTTAAAGTGGATCCGAGAAAAAACTTTTACTCATTGCATAATTGTGTTCCTTTCATATAGTTTATAGGGCATTCCTCAAGCCAAATACTTTTTTTTGGTTTGTTTTAATACTTTAATTCCCTATAAACTAAGAAAGCCTTGCCCACAGCTTCTCCAGAGTGCCTTGGCATTCTCAGACTCATGAATGGGAGCTCAGTCTGGGCAGGAGGAGTTTACTAGCCAGAGATTTCAGAGGCAGAGGGGAGGAGGGAGCAGGAGAGGGGAGTGAGCTGAGGGCTGGAGATGCAGTTGCAGCTTGCCTGTGTGTAATGTGACAAGCAAAACATGGCCGCTCTCATTGTATCACAGGAATAAATAAACATAAACTGTGGAAGCTGTCTGCAGCTAGATTTGCTGGGTAAACTATCTAAACTTTAGATAAGACATATAGACAAGTCATAGTTAGTGTTTCATCTCGGATCCGCTTTAAGTCGCTTTTATTTCCCATTTATTAATTTTTTTAGTTTCACCTTTGTCTCTTTGACCCAAAGCAATACTGTGATGTGAATGTGAAATGACTCTATTGTAGGTCACAATGTATTCATAAATCAGTCATAATTACCATAATTATGATGCTTCACACATTGTCGGTGGCTGAAAGGGGGGGGGGGGACCCTTGTAAGTTGCAGCAGAGTCCGCTTGTAGCACAATGATTGAGAAGCGGCGATAACAATTCACGATTGCGACTTGCGCAGATGACTAGATCTTGTATCGTGTATTGAGTCTTTTCATTTGATCTGGGGTGTACTCGGCACAAATGATTAATTAGCCGACTCTCAGAACAATAGCCTGTATAGTTTTGGGCTCACAAAGTAAAGAAAGAAGAGGAAAAAAAGAGAATTAGAAAAAAAACGATGTTTTTATCAGTCCCGCATATCTACACAGCGCTAATTGAATGGATCTATTAATTAGTTTTCGTGCTGTTACAAAAGATAATTGCGAGGCATAGAAAGCTCCTAATCTCTTTTTCTGTTTTAGAAAGTATGCCGTAGGAATAAAAAAAAGATGGATCTGTATGTTCCGGATCATCACGTAGAAGTGGGGGAAGTTCAAGATAAGTTAGTGACGCTACTGTGTAATGTTTGTTCTTGTGTGGTTTCAAAGTGAAGCTATTGTGTAGGACTTTTTTTAAGTAAGCCTGCTACGATAAGCATGCTAAAAACTGTGTGAGTGCGTGACGCAGTTCAGACATGTAGCCGTGCCTGCATGTAGCCCAGTTCCAAAAATATTTTTCTCTTCTCTTTCTTCTGCTCCTGATCTAACTTACCAATGTCCCCCCACCCCTAAGACCTCCTACATTCAGGAGTCCTCAAATTTTGAGGTTCCGTATCCTCTCCAAGAAAATTAACATAATTAAGTGGGTAACCTGAATATTATACTACATTCCATTGCTGTATATGTCACTACAGCGCCTCTTTAAGACATGCATGAAATAAGGGCGCAAGGAAAAATGGATACCCATTTTCGTTAATAAAATTATCATCAATAAATAAATAAAATTACTGAAAATAAATCACTGATATTCTTTTTTTTAAAGTGTAAATAGTGTAAATTATGGTAATAAAATATTGGTTTATATTAACGGTATTTTACTACAACTTAACCTAACCCTACTCTCACACAGAATACCCCCTCCGATGTCTAACCATAAAACCTTCCTTCCTGACACCCAACCCTAAAACCCCCCTTCCTGACACCTACTCTTAAAACCCCCTCTTCTTGATGGCTAACCCTAAAACCCCCTTTTCCTGATGCCTAACCCTAAAACCCCCTCTTCCTGATGCCTAACCCTAATACCTTCCTTCCTGACACCTAACTCTAAAACCTCCCTTCCTGACACCTAACCCTAAAACCCCCTCTTCTTGATGCCTAACCCTAAAATCCCCCTTCCTGACACTTAACCCTAAAACCCCCTCTTCTTGATGCCTAACCTTAAAACCCCCCTTCCTGACACCTAACCCTAAAACCCCCTCTTCTTGATTCCTAACCTTAAAACCCCCCTTCCTGATGCCTAACCCTAAAAAACTCCTTCCTGGTGCCAAACCCTACCCCCCCCCCTCCTTCCTGATGCTTATCCCTAAAAACCCCTTACCTAACCTTTATAATGTTTAAAACAATACACTTCAAATGTTAATTTTCTAAAATGATTAATTTGTAAATACAAAACATGTCAAAAACTAATTTTCAAAATGATAAAAAAAAAATGTGAAAACTATAATTTTGTAATTTTCATAACAATAATTTTAGAGAGTCCGAATTTTTGCTTTGGGGGCCTAACAGACGATATTTGCATTAGCACCTAAGGGGCGCCCAAACTGTCCAGTCCATTAGTCCATTAGCCACTGGGTGGCCAGATGGTTGAATGAAAGAGAAAAGCTGTTGGCACTGCAGTTGGTAACTCTGGGAGGGTGGCTTCTGCACCAATACAGGAATGGCAGGCTTACATATGGAGATACAGCGTGCTCTGACGGGATCAGGGATGAGCAGAAACTACGCCAGTGAGAATTTACGCATCGTAGTGCGCATCTACGCATCGTAGTTCGTAGTTGAAGTTTCGAAACTAGCTTACAAATTTACGCGTAGCGACGTACCGCTACGCATAGCTTATGCCCACTATGCGCAGTTAACAAGTGTATTGCGTAGTGAACTACGAATGCGTTACTCGCGTCTAATTTTCCACATGCGATTGTATGCTTACAAATTTACGCATTGGAAAGGGGAATGTACGCATAGCAGAGTTCCCGGTATAAGCAACTAAAGAGGAAGTAATGCCTAAAATTGTCTGCATACGGGCATAAGCATCCACATACAGTACGCTTCGCACTACGCGTAATTACGTATTTTAACGCATAGTCTATGAAATGCATACGAAACGAATATTTGATTTTGAAGCCGTAGTTTGGCGAAGCGTAAAACTATGCGTAGTTCCAGCGTAACGACGTTGGCTTACTACGACCATCCCTAGACGAGATGCATGTACTCGTCCTGGTGGACAGTCAGTGGATTAGTGGGTGCAGGGCAAGGGTAGCCTACGGAGGCTCCTTAGAGCCCATTCGGCGTGAAACGGCCGTCAGGCTACCCTTGTCTTGCACCCACCCATCCACTGACTTCCCACCAGGACCAATATGTGCATCCCACTTTGATTGCCTCTCACGATTGTTTTGAACTGCTTGTGTATTTCATATTTCCTTCAGTCTACCCTTACCATGCATGTGTATTGCATATTTCATTCATTAAATACAGAAGACTGCAGTGCTGACCTCCACTTGCTTTCTTTACTGGATACATTACAGCTTATGGCGACACATGGTGCGCCCCAATTTCCCTGCACCGTTTTGCGCATTTTCGGACTCCATACTCCTCTGACTTTGATTTCCCTTTAAACATGGGCTGACAACCTTGAGGATGTTCTTGACAACTGCATATGGGCATGTGCGGTATTTGGAAAATATTATGCTTCCTTTTCAGCTTTAGTGATTGTGATATACATTTGCCTATTATTTGAGTGCTCGGAAATTAGCAATACAAGGTTCTGCTTTAATGAGGAGCACTTTCCAAGATGCGGTATTAATACCATTGTCACGTCATTTTGTAAAGCCCGGCAGATCTGTTCCATCTTGATGTCCTTGTCTGGTTGAACTTATCATTGCATTTCTGGTACCTGGCTTTTTTCGAACGAGTGACACCAAAGTGCCATTAGATTTCAGAACAATGCAATTAGCACTACGTTAACATGCAGTCGTTTGACATTGTGCAGCGTTGGAGATTGTCATTATGGTTTTTTTTTATGCCACAGTTCCATTTGCCGAATCCATTACACTGAATAGCAGAACTGGTGACTGCTACTCTACTGAGTAAACCGTGTCATAGACACAAATATCTCCAGCGAACGTTTGTGACTTAACAAAAGGCGCGGCGAAGGAACGAGATTTGTGGAAATTCCGGTTTGTTGGTGTCACTTTCTATAGAACTGCTTACAGGGCCATTAAGATAATGCTTCTATTTATATACCGAACATGATTCATTTTCATGTAAGGAATAATGAATTAATGTAGATAATTCAATCGCTGTGTGTTAAAACTTCAGGTTGGGTAAATTGACAGTTGAGTTGGAGGCAAGTGCAAAAGCACATACATGCGCACAATGCTTGTGGCGCTAAGGGATCTGAACCCGATCTGTAGAGCACAAGGCCGGATTTATGTCATTATGGGGGTCTTCTTTGTTTTTCACTTTTCTCCTATTTTGCTTTGTTCAAATCTAAAATCAAAATCACTGACACCAGCAATTTGTGATTTTCTAAGCGCTTTTGCAGAGCGATTCAGCTTTTTTCACCTCCTGAAACAAGTCAGGAAGTGAACTCTTTGACCCGGAAATGAATAAATACAATGTATTTATTCATCAAAGCGCTGGGGAAATCGATATACAAAGTGCTTTTTCAAGCGCTTTGCGATTTCCCTATACCTTCCATTGAGCCAAAACGCTCAGAAAATGGTACAGGCAGCGCTTTGCTGAGCGGATCGGAAATGAACCGCTCAGATGAGAACACTCTAATAGGGAATCATTGCACAAGTTTTTTGGGCAATTTTTTTAAAATCTCCAGTGCTTAAAAAAGGGCAAAAACGCTCTAGGTGTGCACGAGCCCTTTCGCTTCATCTTCTTTTAATCTTGATTGCTGTCTTCCCATCCAACTAGGACTGTCTGAGCTCTACTGGTGAAATGATAAGGAGCTCCATCAGTGGCACATTTTAAATTCCTTCTGGTAGTTCTTTGTCTATTTGTGTGTAGGAGGGTCAGTTTGTATTTATGAGACCACATCAAAAATAGTTTTGTGCAAAAATCTGTATCAAACTTTATTATATCAAAAAATCACAAAAAGTTCCATCAAAAGATCTTAGTTTGTCAAAAAAAAAGCCAAGACAGAGATCTTCATAAAAATTCACAGTTGAAGGATCGTACAGTTTTGAACAAACAGGAAGTGCTGTGTTGTATACAGTTTTAGACAGTTTCAGGCAACAACACTTTTCCGTTTCGGGTCAGTTTGACCCTTCCGGGTCAATGAGCGGACACACACCCCAAAACTAAGCTAGATGGCAGAGGAAATTAAAAATATGACATCTGTTCCAACCAGATGCACCTGTACCTCTCTAATGGCTAGTCCAGCGACTTGTGAGATGCAAAAATCAGAATGCCTTCTGATTTTTAGTTGGAACAGATGCCCTATTTTTAACTTCCTCTGTCATCTTGCTTTGTTTTGGGGCGTATGTCTGCTCATTGACCTGCACGGATTCATCTATGCTTTGTACAGGCCTGATGAAGGGTGAAACTGACCCGAAACGGACTAGTGTCGCTACCTAAAACTGTATACAACAAAGCACTGCAGGCATTTTCTCTATCAATCACAATGGCTTCTGCGATAAAATGTGCGTTTTCACGCATACAGACATACATGGGGCGTTATTCACTAAACCGTGATAACTCATACCACGGCCGCGCTAGCGTTTTCGTGCACATTTTCCCGTTTTGCACGCGTTTTCAAGTACAAGTTTGGGTCCAAGCCAGAGAAAGTTTGGGTCCAAGCCAAACACCTCTGGCTTGGACCCAGACTTGTACTAGTTTTTACTCCTTTGTTTGCCCGATGAAGCGGGATAGAACCTGTGAAACGCGTTGCATTGTGAAGTACTTAAATAAACGTTATCTTTGTTGAAACTTTAATCAACGCAGTCAGTGTTTTACTTGTTGGGGAGGTAAGCCCAGCACTGCCGTCCTTTTTTAAATGGCTTTAAATGTTTTTACTCTATTCAAGCTTTTCTATATATTGCTAAGTCCTCCCCTGGTGGAGGGGTGTTACACCTTGTTTCCTATCTACAGAGAGCGACTTCTTATCCTGACTGGGGTCTGGTCATAACATCCCCACCCGCCTATACAGTGGTTGCCTTTGTGGTAACCCACATTTGTGAGTATAAACTCTTGTACACCTTACTTGTACCAATAGCTTCCTGAACATACTACACTATTTGGGGCTCTCAGTGTTCCTTTTTCTCCTTCTGCAAGTAGGGAGGTTGGCCGGCATTTTTGTATAGATCATTTCCAGGAAGTCATTTTGTAAAGAATAAAGGGAATACTGAGAATCCCCTATAAGGAAATGGACTAGTCCAAAACCTATCAGATGTTCACTGCCTATTGTAAGGAATAGGAACATAGGAAAAAAAGTAATGTATAGAGCATTTTAAGCAGAGAGAAATTTACTTCTTATATACATGTGTACGCATGTATATAACATTTTACAATTGTTCATGCCAGTGGTCCTTTAATGACATATTTTATGTTTTTATTTATAAAAAAAAATATTAGGAGTGTTTATTATTAGCTACGGAAGAAGCAGACAAAATTCAGCACTTTTTAGAATATGCTCCGGGCGGATCGCTCAGAAACAGCCGTATCAGTCCGCCGACAGTGCGTACACACGCCGGACTGTCGTTGGAACGCCCACCCAGCGGGAGGCAACGACGGACCCGTCGTTACCTCCAGTCCGGCGTGTGTACGGACCTTAACACACAGAGCTTGAAAGTTCAGTGCAGTGAAATCTGGACGCATCCGAAGCTGTAGATAATGTTATCTTGTGTTTACTTAAATGTATCAAGTGAGGAATGTGACACATTTTCTGACTGTGCCGAAGCAGCTGGAGACAGACAGAGAGTCAAAGCATGTCTGCCTTCAACACATAATGAAAAAAAAAAAGTTATTAATAGAATGCAAAGTCAGCTTACAAAGCAAAAAACTGTACTTTTGGGAACCTATAATTTCTAAATGAATAATAATACTTATCCACAAATGCAAATATGATAACCGTATGGCATATAAAAAACAGGAAAACATGTTTTTATTGAATATTATGTCAGGGTTTTAAACCGCTTTAAGTGAGAAACTGTGGTTTCCCATCATGCATCACTTTTTTTAGCATTATTGCATATACTTTTTGTTTTAAGAAAGCAAACATTTGTTTTCCATAGCATTTTAGTAAGAGGGCTTTGTGGTCCATTGCAGCTCCTTACACATTCCTAGTTCTGCTTCACCATGAGCTTGCTGGGTACTCTGTAATTTCAGTGTATAACTTTACTCGTCTCCCTTGGTCTTTTAAATTAAATGCTAATTTTTGGTTATGCAGAAGCCTTTATGGTAGTAGACAAATACAACAGCAACTGATTATTAACTGGCAGTTTGATAAATGAGTGATTATTTTTGGTGTATCATTTGTAATCATACTCTGGGGAGCAGACATGTTTTCTATTGAAAAATGCTGACTCCATGTATTCCCCAAAAGAGAATTCCAGGATGTTCTAAATAAAAATAGCACTTCATTTATATATTTTCTGGGAAAAAAATGGAGTACGGTTCCTTTGTTTGAGAAATATTTGTGAAAAGGGTAATTCTGCTTTCAACAGCACTGTATACCATGGTGTGATAGATAAATTGACTTTTTCACATATCCGGTGCATTAAACACTAGCCGCGAATGCGGAAGCATATGTACTCCCTGCAGGAAGACTGCTCCCGGTCCAGGGGCGTAGGTATTTGTCTTCTTTTAAGGCACGGCGTGCACTTATGCCTGTGCCTGCAATCTACCCCCGTGCCAGTGTAGTACATACACACTATTTCTTGGGTATTGTTCACTGTACACAGGAATATAAAGTGGGCGCCGCGGACATCTAGTGGCCAAATAGTAAAAATACACCCTAATACATTAAAGTAAATAAATCTCCCATTAAAATGAACGCCTTACCTCCCCCACTCTCCCATAATTACCAAATTAAAACATTTGTGTGTGAGTATATATATATATATATATATATATATATATATATATATATATATATATATATATATATATGTTTAAAACATACATAAGTAGTTACCTTAGGGACTTAGGATAGATTACTGATATCTTTGCAAATAAAGGCTTGTAATTAGTGACAGATGCCTAAATATTGTCATCATACACTGTACTAGGTACATATTTTAAACATTGTAACAACGGGGTCAAATGGGCAAATAAAATATGTGGGTTTTATCCACAGTAGCACGTTTTATTTTAGTACTATAATGGCCAAAAACTGAGAAATGTTTTTTTTTTTCATTTTTTCTTATTATTTCCATTAAATGCATCTACAATAAAATAAATCTTAGCAAAATGTACTACCCAAAGAAAGCCTAATTAGTGGCAAAAAAAAAGATATAGATCATTTTGTTGTGATAAGTAGTAATAAAGTTATTAGCAAATGTAAGGGATTAGCGCTGAAATTTGAAAATTGATGGTCCATAAGGGCAGAAAACCCATAGGCCTCGATTCATAAAGCATTACCTCATGCGGTAATGCTGAAAACAGCAGACTTTACCGACCACTTAGCAAAATGTCAATTCATAAAGGCTGTTACCGCATGAAAAGCTGACATTACTGACCAGGGAGATAAATTACCAACTTGGCTGCAGTTACCGACAACACATGTCAGTAAATTGTCAGAAAATGTCAATTCATAAAGCCTGCAACAAGCGGTAAGCCTGGCGGTAGTTACCGACACCTCTAGTGAGGCGTTAACAAGTTACCGACAGCTCTGATGAATGCAAAAGTGCAGAGAGCCGAAGTCTGTTTGAGTCATCAGTGGAGAGAGCCAGAGAGCCTTCTGTGTGAGTCATTTGAGCAGGCAGGGAAAGACTGTGTGACTCATCTGTCTGAGTCATCAGTGGAGAGAGCCTTCTGTGTGAATCATTTGAGCAGGCAGGGAAAGACTGTGTGACCCATCTGTCTGAGTCATCAGTGGAGAGAGCCCTCTGTGTGAATCATTTGAGCAGGCAGGGAAACACTGTGTGACTCATCTGTCTTAGTCATCAGTGGAGAGAGCCCTCTGTGTGAATCATTTGAGCAGGCAGGGAAAGACTGTTTGACTCATCTGTCTGAGTCATCAGTGGAAAGAGCCGTCTGTGTGAGTCATTTCTGCAGGCAGGGAAAGACTGTGTGACTCATCTGTCTGAGTCATCAGTGGGAGAGCCAGAGAGAGCCGTCTGTGTGATTCATTTCTGCAGGGCAAAGAGAGAATCGAGACACTGCTCTACTCTACCGCTCAATGGGCTGCGGTAATTTACCGACCTCCAAGGGCAGCTGGGGAAATCTTTATGAATTAGCACACAGACCGAGAAAATACAGAGTGCAGTATTTTCCCGACAAGATTTTTTTAGCGCACTGCTGTTTATGAATCGAGGCCATTGAGTTCTAAATTATTTTTTCTTGAAGTGAATTTACATAGCAGAAACTGAACATCTATCTTAACAATAATTAGGCCAGTGCAGTGTTGGTAATCTGGATTTGCATTCACTGGACTTGGGCCTCCTTCTCCTAGTTCAGTCATGACTGCTGCACATGCGGATTATGCAATTAGTCAGCTATCTGTACAATTTCTCAGTAAATAAATGAATTAGCATAATGTTTGAGACTTATCTGTTTAATTGAGATCTCATAGGCCTCAATTCACTAAGATCATGCTGGAGATAATAAGGCAAGAGAAAACTTACCACCATGCTTGCCTTATTAACCCATTCAGGTTCTGTGGTTTTCACGTGAGAAATGTTCACCTCCCATTCATTAGCCTATAACTTTATCACTACTTATCACAATGAACTGATCTATATGTTGTTTTTCCGCCACCAATTAGGCTTTCTTTGGGGGTACATTTTGCTAAGAGCCACTTTACTGTAAATGCATTTAAACAGGAAGAATAAGAAAAAAATGGAAAATTCGTTATTTCTCAGTTTTCAGCCATTATAGTTTTAAAATAATACATGCCTCCATAATTAAAAGCAATGTATTGTATTTGCCCATATGTCCCGGTTATTTTACACCGTTAAAATTATGTCCCTATCACAATGTATGGCGACAATATTTTATTTGGAAATAAAGGTGCATTTTTTCAATTTTGCATCTATCACTATTAACAAGTTTAAAATAAAAAAAAAATATAGAAATATTTCATCTTTACATTGATATTTAAAAAGTTTAGACCCTTAGGTAAATATTTACATGTTTTTTTTTTTTATTGTAATGGTTTTTTTTTTTATAGTAAACATTTTATTTGGGTAGTTTTGGGAGGGTGGGAGGTAAACAATAGATTTATAATGTAAATGTGTGTTAATTTTTATTTATTTTTACTTTCAGTTGTAGTATTACTTTTTGGTCACAAGATGGCGGCCATGAGTTTGTTTACATGACATCACTCTAAGCGTAACACACGCTTAGAGTGACGCATCGGGGAGGGAACAGCCAGAAAAAGCACAGCTTCCGAGAGAAGCTGTCGCTTTTTCAGCGGGGGAGAGGAATCAGTGATCGGGTACCATAGCCCGATACATTGATTCCCTGGCTACCGAATCCGCGACCGAGAGTGCGCATGCACGCGCGGGATCGGCTGCGGGAGCGCGCATGGTTCCTGGACGTAGTTTCTACGTCCAGGAACCAAAATAGGTTAAGGTGTAGAGATAAGTTTTCACAGTGAGAGAGTTATCATCTCTGTCCTTAGGTTACCTCCTTTGTAGTTATTTTCACATGCAGTTAATTAACAGCCTGTCTTTAACTTAAGAATTCTGTAGTTATCTTAAGGATTGAAACATTAAAGTTAACCTCTGGACTGAAAATCTACTCAGCAGCACTGAAAAGGCTTGGTGTTTCTTTAACAGTTTCACAGCATCAGAACTTTGATTTTCTTACCAAAGCATAATTTTTAGCTGCATTTTTAGCTAAGCTCCACCCATCGAAAAAAAAGCCTGGGCTTTTTATCCCTGATGCTATGCAGAGCATGATGGGATTTCCTATGTTGTTATTCACGTTGCCTAGCAACTGGGAGAGGTGCTCAGGACACAGGGCAGTTGGAACTGTGTCTCATGCTCCATGTCACCTTCTTTCAACCAAAAAGATGGCTGCCCTCATGAAATCAAACATTTGCCTGTTCTTTTAAAACAGTGTGGGTAACAGATTATATTACCTATCTATGTTAATTAACATAACTAATGTAACTTAATGACAGTATGTTTGTTTAGGCTGGAGTTCCTCTTTTTAACTTTAGAGATCTCACCTTAACTTAAAGACAGAAGAGTTAACTTTAGGTTTGCCTGAGGTGAAATGTTTCCTGAATACTACATGCCTTATCACCATGGTGATAACTCTAGAAACGTTATTAAAGACAGGAGATAAGCTTAGTGAATTGAGGCCATTATCTGTTTTTAGTACTTGTATCATGTTTTTTTTTTGGGGGGGGGGGTCACAGTAATGCATTAAAATTGATGAATCGAAAAGATTGACAAGCTACTAAAAACAAACCTTGGAACTTTCAAAAGGAAACATACTTTTTTTTTTAAAGTTAGACAGCTACATTTGTCAGCCAGATAAAAAAAAAGACTACACTTGTCAGCCAGATAAATGCAAAAGAGACATAACTTTCCAGCTTTCCACTGTAGTTCAAATTATTAATTGAAAAGGTTATAATGTGACATCTATATGGGTTCTTATATGTGAGGCAGCCGCCACCTGCCGCTTAGCACCAAAGCGCGACTATAACAGTAACGCTATAGTTCGCGCCCCACCCACGGATTATTCGGGGATCCGACGATTGCTGACCCCAAATTACATCTCTCTCCCTATTTCTAGGATTTGGAAGGGGAATAGTATTTAGCACCACCCCGTGTTTGTGCAGCAGCAGGGGGTGAGCCGCCTTTGGCTCACCCTGCCCCAAAAAGCCATGTGCAGACGTGCCGTGCACCCCTTATATGTAGTAAGTAGAAGTTCTTTAGGATTTGTCCTTTTATTAGACTTGATAGGAAAAATGTACAAAACATTGGAGCGTTCAATTTCTTGAGCTTGGAGTCCCTTTAACGACCAGCTAACGCCCATAGGCGTCAGCAGGTCTTAAGTGGGTTACCATGGAAACGGCCGCTCGATTTTTCCATGTCAGTTCACGGAGGGTGTCTCCGGAAACAGCCGGAGAGCCGCCGATTGCGGCTCGCCAGCAAAATGTAAACACGCGGGGAAGAAATCCCCGCTGTTTACATCATACGGCGCTGCGGAGGGGGGCTTTGAAGAGCCCCCCCCCCCGCAAAGCGCAGCAAGCCGGCGGCGATCAGACCCCCCCAGGAGGACATCCCCCTAGTGGGGAAAAAAGGGGGTAAGTATGATTGCCCTGGCTCTATCCTGATCTGTGCTGCAGGCTGGAGAGTCCACGCAGCACAGATCAGGCAAACCACCCCTGGTCCTTAAGTGGGAACAAGTAACACCCATGCTAACCTAGAAATAAAAAACACATATAAAAACTACTTCTACTTACATAACAGATGTATTGCATTGTCCACACTATCCACACTTTCCATCTTAGTTACCTTTGAATGAAGCTAATCCTGACATCATTTCCTCCCTCACTCTTTTTTATCCTCTTGCTAGTTGTGTATTAGTTACCCGCCCTCCTCCCAGAGTCTTCAGACACTCCCACTGAGGTCTATACTAGGAAGTGCACTGTCTTATGTAATTAGAAGGAGGGGGAAATAAAGGGAAGAGGAGGAATATATTATAGATAAAAAGACCCCCCCAGCATGCAACTTTTTTGGGAGCCGATGGCAATGGCAATTAAAGGGCCAGTGCTCCTAACGTATGTGATAACTCCAAATTATAACAACAGAAAATGTTTTGAATGCAGGATTAGCATCTTTATCCCTTAATACACTCAGACCAGTTGCTGTTGAAATTTGATTTTTATGGTGACAATCCCGCTTTAACACTGTTATTATTAACCGTTATATTGTGTAATATGTACACTACTTTGGGTATTATTAGGTAACCAAACAGACTTCTGACTGGTGTATGTGATATGTGTTTGTGATACTGTGTAGGTATGTGCAAATAAAAATAGTTGTTAAAAAGGGCGCCTGATATAGCCATTATTAAATGTATTGTTTAGTGAAATGGGCACCAGGAAATACTGATATTCTACTATTCCCCATTGTAACTGCAAGTGATAAGATATCGGTTAATTTATCGAAATTCTGCGTCACTTCCCTAGTTACAATGTAGCAACACATTGCTTCCTATAGCATACTTATTGTACGCTAATGGAAAGTGCTTAGCGGGGACATCTTGTGGCCAAATAGTAAAATTACACCTACTGACTTTAGGGAATACATTTTTTTTAATATGTATGTCAAGAGGGCATATTATTATTAAATTATGGGCTATAAATTAGTAATGGATGTAACACTGTAAAAATGCAGCTTTATTCCAAATAAAATTTTGTCACCATACATTATACTAAGGATATAATTTTAAAGTTGCAATACCCGGGACAAATGGCCAAATAAAATGTGTGGATTTTAATTACAGTAGCATGAATTATTTTAAAATGATAATGGCGGAAACTGAGAAATAAGGATTTTTTCGATTTTTTTCTTATTATTCTCATTATAATGCATTTAGAATAAAATATTTCTTAGCATAATGTAGAATCCAAAGAAAGCCTAATTGGTGGCGGAAAAAACAAGGTATAGATCATTTTATTGTGATAAGTAGTGATAAAAGTATTGGGGAATGAAAGGGAGGAGCGCTGAAATGGGAAAATTCCTCTTGTCCATAAGGTGAAAAATACCGGCGGGCTGAAATGGTTAAAGTGTTTTTTTTTTTATTAATACCAAACTCATAAATTTACATACATTTTAAATAAGTGAGTGAACCATAGGCATCATTTTTTACATTTTACTGAATGAGTCATATGATAAAGGTGTCAAGTAGCAAAACAAAGAATCCTGAGACAGACTATATAAACAATGTACGTGTCTGGAAACAGACCATGAGATAAGGTCCGTAAGGACATAAATATGTACTCGCATGATGTTTGCTGAGACTATTTTCGCAATGGGCATTTTTTCTATGACAAACGGTAATTTTTGTAAAATCACATTACATCGTTTAACGAAAATGAATTCAACAATGTTGAACGGCGTTCAGCGTCAGGCGTCAAATAGATAATTTCCGACAAGTCCGATCTGATATCCGATCATTTTTCTGATCGATTTGGATAGAAGTGATCAGAAAATCGATCAGAAAAAAAAATGATCGGAAATCCGATTGTATCTGTGGGAAATTATCGACCCATATATCAGATGGGAAATTGCATGGTGTGTACCTGGCATTTAAGTGGGTACCTGGCTTAAGAAGCATCCTCACCAGGCACGTTACAGATCAAATCAAATATTTAATTCTCCCGGATACACAATAGCTACTTTTTTACCTGTTTTTATGAGATGTGAATGAGAAAAGGTCTTCGGAGAGGACACACCCATACCATACACACTATCTCCCAGCAATATATTTTATAGTTATCCAAATAAGGGGAAATGGAAAAAATAATAGAAAGGACTAGTATCATTATATGATATGTGCAACTGCGCTATAAAAATGGCATGCCGGTAGCTACCATCATTGACACATTTGCTGTCCATTAATATATATATCTGTGACTCAAACATACTGTAAATATACTTAAGCCTCTGAAGAAGGTCCTTGAGACATAAACATTAATCCGGCAGCAGGATTCTATTGAATGGCATGATTGGCTGTTCAGGATGAACACCTGCTTTGTAAAAAATAATGTGATGTTTTTGAAACCATTTTTGTAACGATGATTATTTTGACTATAAATTTTATCCGTGACTTTGTATATATCTTACATTACTGGGGCTTGTTACTCTTGGTTACCATATATATTTGGTCAGTGACATGACAATATACTGTGTACAGCACTGTAGAATATGTCAGTGCTATATAAATACATAATAATAATAATATACTTAATTATGAATTACTACCTAAAAAAACATTACATTTTTGGGAGTGTTTTACCAGGCAGAGTTCTCATGCTATTTAATGCAACAATAATTTTATCAGTCAAAGCACCTTTTATTTCTTGCTATGTATTCGAATCTAACAACTTTTTAAAACATTTTTTTTTAGTTATTTAGAAATACTTTCATCATTTGATTCCCCTGGTTAAGAACCCCTCATCTACTTTAATTCCAGAGCTACATGATGGCCCAGTGCCTTCCACTCTCACTCTGAAAATGTAGGAGTACCAGTGTCGAATCTTTGCCAGGATATATTACCAGCATGGAGTCTGAATTTTCTATCCATGTTTGCATGGGCTTCCTTTGCCATCCCAAAAAGCCTAACGGTTAGCTAAATTCGCTTGTTTCAAAATTGGCCCTAGCCTAAAGCAGAGATGGAAGATTGTAAGCTCCTCCAATGAACAGTTAGTGGCACGAATTGTTCACCGTACTCCACAAAGAACGGTGGAAAATGTCAGCATTGTGTAAATTCATGACAATAATTCTGTCTGCATGGAAGACATTCCCGAATCTTAGGAGTTGTTGATCGGCAAGACCAATTTAGAGCCACTAGGCTGCCGCTGGCAAAAGCCCTCGTGTTTTTTAGCCTATTAAATCAGAAATAATTTAATTCATTTTTACCAATCTGGTAAAACGAGAAACAATGAACATTTTTTTTTTTTATTTCTGGTCAGATCTTTCTTTGGAAAGCTGCTGTTTTTTTCCCCCCTTCTTCAACATTGTTGTGTAAATGGAAGCTGCTAGTCCCCCTCCCATTCACCGAAAAAGAGCTTTTGTTAGATTTAACAGTCATGCCGATAAGTACAACTCAATATTTCTGCCCGTTTGGCAGGATCGAGTCTTTCTGCCCCGGCACATCCTTCATGCCTCATCTTTCCGAGGATGATTTTTGCTTCCCGAAATAAGAAGAGGCGTCTTCCTCTAGGCTGCATGTTATCCTCTTATCCCTACTGTTTTGGAATAGAGCGTAACCAGCTGGAAGACTGTAAGGAGTCTGATAATGCAGCTATTTTCTGCCGTCCCGTCTTAATCTTGTTACACAAATGGTTGTGAAAGGATTCATGAATTTTGCCCTCTGCATTAGCGCGTCACGTCTCTCTCTCTCCTATGCAGCTGCATTCTACAGGGAGTAGTTCTCCCCTCCTCCTACAACAGGGGAAAAAATTAGTTACAATCTTGGCAGTAAAGCCAGTAAAAAAAAAAAAATCCCCAGATTTAGGCAACCACCCATGAAGCTGATTAACAGTCAGTGATCAGGAGGAAAAGATTTGCCTCTTAAACTTTTCACCTCTCATTGTTAGCTGTGAAATTTTATTTCCGTTTAAAACGCAAGCCTGTAATCAAAACTGTGCAGTGCTACGCTATATGCCAGTGCTTTTGTCAGAACGTAACCCACCAACCTTCTCTAGGATCCAAGCTATGGGAAAGGTATGTTAACATTTTTTTATGCAATTGTGTTTATTTAAATCTTCTATTCATGAGGTTACTTCTGTACTGAATCAAGGAGAACTCTCAAGATTTTATATTTATTTATTTTTTACTCAGTATATTTTTATTCCACTTTACTTTATCAACTTGAAATAAAAAAAGGGAAACTGTGTAATTGGATTTTGAAAGATACAGCAAAAAATAATTATGTTTAAATCGCAAGCAGACCTGCAGCAATTCTTCAGCTTGGTGGAAGATTTTTTGAGGGAATTATTATTTTTTCCTAAAGTAAATAGTTTGTCATCCCGGCAAAAAGAAAATAAACAGTAGATTATTATTCAGTACCAAAGTTTCCAAATATTAAATCAGACACTGTCGCTGTCGCCACCTTGTTTCATTCAAAAAAAAAAATCATCCTTAAACCTCCTAATTAATGCTTATTTAAGAAACATCAACAAAACACGCACCTATGTTTATAACATTTTGAAAATTAACTCAAATTACTGACAATTGCATTTAAAAAAACAAAAAAAACTAATAGTTCTTTTGATTGTGTGTACTGTTACTATAACAGAGAACTGAGACTTGTAAAAAAAAAAAAAAAAAAGAAAGTCATTAAAGTGAGTGGGGAATTGCATGGTGTAAAGACAGATGACTTTTCACCTCCATTTTCCTGTTTAAACACCCCATCCCAAGTGCCCGATGTTTATAATCTGTGCAGAGTGTTGTTGATAATTGTAGATTGTCTTAAAAGTAAACAGTAGGGCTTCCTCCCGCCCACCTCCCCCCTCCTGCAGTGACTGTTCACCCGGTGGGTCTGAGCATGTTACATCCAATTACACTGTAACTCATAATGCTACTAATAGCAACTATATTGCTGTGCCTCCCTCAGTCCATGTCGACCTTATTCTGCACATCAAATTAGAAAATCACTTTCTTTCCATCGCTTTTTGTGTTATTTTTTTCCATTCCACTGATCTAAAACAATGAAATTGTTTTAATTGAGAAAATGTGTTTTCTGGGCAATAGCAATATTTGTTTGACAGTCACACAAAAATATAGACGGGTGAAAGGGCAAAGCATTTACACAATGACCTAAAATATTTTTGTTTTCTTTTTATAACAATAAAGTTTTCTCATGAATATTTAACTTCTTTTTTTATATATATTATTTTTAATATGATGTCATACCTCTTCTCATTGTATTTATAAGATTATTATATTTAGTTTTTGTGTTTTCAATTTGCAAGTCCTTCTTTTACTCAGTTAACTTCCATCACGCTTTAACTGCAAATTACATTTTTTTATTTCTTTTTGTGAAAAATGAAAAAAAACTCTTGTTTAATAAAAAATAAGCATTTAAATGGTTTAAATTTTAGATGTTTAGATATAGGCGTAGCCTTTTCACTGATCATTTGCTTTTATTTCATATTTATTTTTGCTTTGTAAGCAGGCAGGTTGCAGGGCAAATGGCAAAGCCCTTCTGAGCCGGGAGTAGGTACATTAAATGCTGCTATAATGCAATTGGATCACCTGGAGTTCTGTATTGTGCTTAGCAGAGGTCACATGACTCCTTTTCTCTCTCCAGCCTTCAGCCACAAACCCCATTGTGGTGTCTAATCACTGACCATTATACAAGCAGGTTTATGTACTTGCTCACATGGCGCTCAATGTGCCGTATACTAATGTGTTCCAGTGCATTTACATATCTTTATGTTGTTCATTATTTACATTCCTAGTGTATTAAATTTATGTTAGCATGAACTTTGGTTTGTTTTTTCCTGCAATGTTTATGCAGCAATTTTTTTAAATATTTTATTTACACAACTGTTAGACAGTTCACATAAGTCTGCGTACATTTTTACATACGTTAAAGCTGGCCATGCACATGTGTATAGAGATAAGCAATCTGTACTTCCTGATTAGGAACTATCAATCAATCAATCTACTTCCTGATTAGGAAGTATCAATTAATCTACCATCTACCATACACAATAGGCAGGTTTCAGTCAGATGTCGGATTACATTTTACCGAAATTTGCCAGAATAGTGCTCTGAAAAGGTTTGTGCTGCTTGATACCTTATCAACATTGGTTGACCCACTGCACGATCTATTTTAGATTTTCTGTTGCCATTTCAGCCATATTTGATCAAAATGACTGGATCTGTCAGACATTGGTTGTAGTTATCAGGGATGAGCAGAAACTACGCCAGTGCGAATTTACGCATCGTAGTTCGCATCTACGCAACGTAGTTCGTAGGTGAAGTTTCAAAACTACGCTTACGAATTTACGCGTGCCGCTACACGTAGCTTATGCCCACTATGCGTAGTTAACAAGTGTATTGCGTAGTGAACTTCGAATGCGGTACTCGCGTCTAATTATCCGCATGTGATTGTATGCTTGCAAATTTACGCATTGGAAGGGAGAATTTACACATAGAAGAGTTCCTGGGATAAGCAATTGAAGAGGAATTAATGCGTAAAATTTTCTGCATACGGGCATAAGCATCCGCATTTGCTACACTTCGCACTATGCGTAATTGCGTATTTTAACGCGTAGTCTATGAAATACATACGAATTGAATATTTGATTTCGAAGCCGCAGTTTGGCAAAGCGTAATTGCGTAAAACTATGCGTAGTTCCAGCGTAGCGAAGTTGGCTGACTACGACCATCCTTGGTAGTTATTGATCTGTGTATGGCGGTCTCTACAATTCTGCCCAACAGAAACTTGAAAGTAAGGTTAGCCAATGAGAGGCAATTCATTCCGAGTTGATTTCGAATTATGCAAATTTGTTTTTATACAGCTTGAAAATAAACAAATGGAATACATCCAAGGTGTGATTTGATTGGTCTATTTTTAAGTTGAACACATTGGCATAAAACTTTGCAACATTCTGCCTCAGCTTGGAATTATTTGAATCTCATCTCTGCTTGGAAGTTTTCTATAAGCAAATGAACATTGAAGATTTTTTTAAGTTGGATGTTAAAAATTTGGTTTCCTAAAATCAAGGCTAAGACAAAAAGTTTTCAGGGACCTATAAAGCCTGCGAGCAAAATGTATTTGAATCGTTGAGTAGTGTGATGAGGTCTTTCAGTCTCCTTTGAACTTCCATTTGTTGCCTGCGTACCCAATGAGGGACAGCAATAAACGCTCTTCTTAGCTCTAAAAAAACAATCTTAATTTTTACTGCTTCCATCACTGATTTTATATTATTATATTATTAGTAATATTATTTTTTGTTTTTACAAAGCTCCAGAATATTTTATGCAGTGTTGTACAAGAAATATGGAATATTCTCCCCTCCCTGATGTCTAAACTCAGGCATTTTTCAGTGGATATCACTATAGAAATGGTGATCATATATAGATTGGTAATTCTGGTTCTTTGGTGGGTTGGTCCCAGTGGGAAGCTGGAGAGGCTTATGTAGCAGCAGTGCGCCATCAACCCTACCTCTCCCTCTAGTTCCTACCTCTCCCTCTAGATTGTAAGCCTTTGGGCAGGGTCCTCCTCCTTTTGTCTCCTACCTGATCATGCACCTCCATTGCTGTGCACCCATCCTATGGATCTGAGTGAACTCGACTTGCCTAATCTCCATGCTCCCCCCAGTGACTAAGCATTGCCTTGTACTCATACTGTGCTGTGTGATCTGGTCCTTCTTGTATTCCTGTATTGTCATATTGCTGTATGTCACCCCTAAATATTGTCTGTAACCTAAATTAATGTCCAGCGCTGTGTAATATGTTGGCGCTTTATAAATACAATAAATAAATCAATCAAGATTTGCTTCTTCAGGCAGCATAAAGCCAGCGACTGCAGTGGCAAGATCAATTCTGTTAACGTCTCATCTAACATCCAATGCTGGGCATACACGGGTCGTTTTTTCTTATCAATTGAGCCGCTGATGGCTCGATTGACAATATCCAACGTGTCCAATCAGCGCCTGGATCAATTCCACGCTCGATACCCGCGGGCAGAACAATGGGAGAAAACGAGCGGAAGATAAGAAGCGCCCGCGGGGACAAGCGGGAATCGATGCAAGTGCCCATGGGGACGAGCGGGGACGCGGCGGGAGTCGAAACAGATCATGTATTCCCAGCATTAAGCTACCTACAGACCCGGTAGCCAATAAAGACCGCCTCAGCTGAGAATCTAGAATGAGTTTAGTGTTTATAGCGGCTGTCCGACATCTAAAGATCTAGCATGATCCCTAAGCGCGTTGTTCTCCCCACTCACCTTTCCTGCAGGAAGCCACTCTATCGCGCTTCGCTTATTAGCCCTCCGCTCCCTTCCATAGCAACTGTGGCTCGAAGGATTGAGTGCCGATCCCTTCCAATCAACAGTAATCTTACATGTGTATGTAGCTTAGCCGTGCAAAATAGTGGAACAGGTAAACAATCAATATCTGAGAGATGTCCTGTTCTTACCTACAGAATTTATCTATAGTGTAAAATATAGAATATGTAACCCCCTCTCCCCCCCCGGCATTTTACTCCTATGCCATTGATATTGCACGGCCGGACAGCGCATGCCCACGACGAGTTGAAACTGTTCTACTATGTTTGGTCTCAGTCAGTTAATAAACTCATATGGGTTGGAATATCACTCTGGGTGATACACAACCTTATGTTTCATTTCTCCCATGTCCCTGTCTTTCTTTCTGCTGTACAGTGGCTTAACCGTGGAGAAACAGCCCCCACAACCATGGGGCGGAGTCCTGGTAGGGGGCCCAGAGTGTGGAGAAGGGGGGTGCCCCATACAAGTTTGTGCCCCCATAACCCTCTTGGCCTCTAGCTTCCTGAAACTTTACATGAGTAACACAGAAGAGATTATTTTCCTATTGTTTCCATCCGCATACCTTCCTGAAATAAGAACGCTGATAACACCCTATCATCTTGGCTCCTCAGGCACACTACTCGAGGTAATATTCAATCCTGGCCTCTCTCCACACATTTACTCACCACTTTCTGTCACCTTCATCTCATAAACATATCTTGCATCCTTTCCTCACACATGACACTACTTAAAGTGGATCCGAGGTAAACTTTTACACGTTTCATAATTGTGCCCATTACATATATTTTATAGGGCATTCCTCAAGCCAAATAATTATTTTTTTGTTTTAATGCCCTAATTACCTATAAACTAAATAAGCCACGCCCACAGCTCCTCAGGGGCCTAGGCATTCTGAGTCCCATATAGCAAGTGGTCATGGGAGTTCAGTCGGGGGGAGGAGGCTTTTTCCGAAGAAGGAGGCATTGCCAGCTGGGAGCTGCTGAGATTTTAGAGGCAAGGGGGCGGAGAGAGGAGGAGAAGGGAGTGGATATTTCACAGGCTGAGGGGTGGAGATACAGAGCAGCTTTGCTGTGTAATAATGACAATCAGAATATGGCTGCTCTCATTTGATTCACAGGAAGAAATATTCATATACTGCTGAAGCTGTTTGCAGCTAGAAATGCTGTGTAAACCATTTAAACTTTAGATAAGATATATAGACAAGTCAATTGCTAACGTTAGTTTTTAATCTCGTATCCGCTTTAAAGGCAGGACATGACCTAATCTTATCCCCCCTTGATTATTGCAACATCCTCCTCTGTGGCCTTCCAACTATAGATCTGTGCGGAACTCTGCTGCTTGATGTATACGCCTCTTATTTCTGCTTCGCAACTGCTGCCCCTGTTTGCCAAGTCCTCCATTGGCTGACAATTACCGAGATGACTCATTCAAATTTCCTTCACTTACCTCCTCACATTGATGTTTACAGAACTTCTCACAAGCTTCTTCCATCCTCTAAAATTCCCTCCCAAAACATTTTGTCACGCTCCAATTCTTGAAATCATGTGTTTAAAAATCACCCTTTTGGTATACCATATAATCTAAGCTAGGCCATTCTCACCTAGCTCTGCTGCTTGCAGAATCCAACTCGGGTATTCACCTCACCACCTCGTTTGCTCTTCATCCTTCTTAGATTGTTCCCCAACAGTGGCGGGCTTCCCTTTCCTGTTGTTTCTTGTGTTTGTTAGACATCGTATTGGGAGAGCGACAGACGAGAGTAATCAGCACAAGACTGATCTGTTAATTTTACATGCCTGTTTTTAATCTGGAATATGTGAGTGCAATACCTTTTTATATTTATATTAACTTCTTGCCGACCGCTCCACGCCAGTTGGTGTGAACGTGGCGGCACCCCAGGATCGCACAACGACAATTGGTGTGAAGTCCTGGGGGCGGAGATTGCAGGGGATCGCGCACGCCGATACGCGCTCATCCCCGTTTGAATGACGGAGCTCCGCTTCGACTATCAGCCTCCCAGCGGCGATCGCAGCTAGGAGACTGTTAGACGGCAAAACCGCCGTCTATTTACAATGTACAGCGCTGCGATCTATGGCAGTGCTGTACTGCGGACAGTCGTGTGACACAGCTGTCCCCCTGGGAGGCACAGGAGCGATCCGCTGTGATAGGCTGATGCCTATGACAGCTGATCGCTCTC
This sequence comes from Hyperolius riggenbachi, assembly GCF_040937935.1. NCBI lineage: Eukaryota > Metazoa > Chordata > Amphibia > Anura > Hyperoliidae > Hyperolius > Hyperolius riggenbachi. The sequence continues at coordinate 488,790,434 of NC_090649.1, forward strand.
ATTGGCTGGTGGGGGGGAGGGGCAGGTACAAAAAAATTGCTAATTTTATTGAAAAAATAATGGTTTATAAATTTATTAAAAAAACAATAACCCCCAGCAGCAATGAGAGCCCACCAACAGAAAGCTCTGTTGGTGGGCAGAAAAGGGGAGGGGAATCACTTGTGTGCTTAGTTGTATGGCCCTTCAGCGAGGCCTTGAAGCTGCAGTGGCCTAATTAGTAAAAAATAGCCCGGTCACTGGGGGGGGGGGGGGGGGCGAGGGGGTAAAAGCCTGTGCTCCTTAAGTGGTTAAAGTAACATGTTTACAGTATGAGGAGCTCTTATTATGCAGTTATTAGGTGATGTATGATAAGAGATGTGAGGTTGCCCCTGTGCCTATCCACCTGGGGGCAGCAGAGAGGTTGCTGAGTGAGGTGTGCTGTCTTATAACTTGGACAGAGAAGCATAAGGTGAGAGGCCACTGGTATTGAGAGGTGCAGGAACCTGAATGTGCCTTAAAGGACAACTGAAGTGAGAGGGATATGGAGGCTGCCATGTTTATTTTCTATTAAACAATACCAGTTGCCTAGCAGCCCTGCTAATCTATTTGGCTGCAGTAGTGTCTGAATAACACCAGAAACAAACATGCAGCTAATCCTGTCAGTACACCTGATCTGCTGCATGCTTGTTCAGGGTCTATGGCTAAAAGTATTGGGGTTAGGAGGCTAGCCAGGCAACTGGTATTGCTTAAAAGGAAATAAGTATAGCAGCCTCCATATTTCTCTTGTTTCAGTTAATGGTGGATGCCCATATTGTGTATACAAACGTTATTGCTGTCTGCGTCTCGGCCGTCACATAAGACAAGACAAATAACATTTATACTGCGCTTTTCTCCTGGCGGACTCAAAGCGCCAGAGTTGCAGCCACTAGGGCACGCTCTATAGGCAGTAGCAGTGTTAGGGAGACTTGCCTAAGGTCTCCTGCTGAATAGGTGCAGGCTTACTGAGCAGGCAGAGCCGAGATTCGAACCCTGGTCTCCTGTGTCAGAGGCAGAGCCCTTAACCAGTACACCATCCAGCCACCAGACGATGAGGGTCTGATACTTGGATGTAAGATGATAGTGATTGCTGAGTGAAGAGCACTTGGTGGTTTACAACTGTTTACAGTATCACGCTACCTATGTGCATTTTTTCTTTTTTATGTGTAAATTTTGAGATGACCTGCAAAAGGAGGAACTAACTGGAAACATATATTGGATACGTTTGAGCACAATTTGAGGAGGATTTTTGGACATGGATCATGATGGGGCTATATACTAATTATTATTATTTAGTATTCATACAGCGCCGACATATTACACAGCGCTATACAGAGTATATTGTCTTGTCACTAACTGTCCCTCAGAGGAGCTCACAATCTAATCCCTACCATAGTCATATGTCTATGTATGTATTATGTAGTGTATGTATCGTAGTCTAGGGCCAATTTAGGGGAAACCAATTAACTTATAACAACAACAACAATAACAATAATATTTATATAGAGCTTTTCTCCCTGGGGACTCAAAGCGCTGTGACCCAGCATTATGCAGTCTCAAAGGCTCGGGAAAAGAGGTGAGTTTTTAGCCTTTTTTTTAAAGCTGTCCAGAGAAGGAGCCTCTCGTACTGATTGTGGAAGTGAGTTCCATAGAGTAGGGGCTGCATAGGAAAAGGCCCGAGCACCAAATGTTAAGTGTATCCTGGGAATAACCAGCTTCATCTTGTTGGCAGAGCTTTTTGAAATGTGGGAGTAACTGGAGTGCCAGAGGAGAGCCACAGGAGAACATACAAACTCTGTGCAGATAGTGCCCCGCTGGGATTCGAGCCAGGGACCCAGCGCTGCAAGGCAAGAAAGAGCTATGCCACCATGCTGCCAATCCAATAACAATAACGTAAATAATGACTAAATCTGCATAAAGTGTAGAAATAAGATATCACTGTTTATGAATGGAGTGTACGGGTTCTTATGGAGATTATTAGAGCATTTGACCTTAAATGACTACTGTCTAAATATTGTATGCATACATATATGATGTACAGGCGCTATACAAATGTTAGGATTATAATTATTACATTTGTCTAAGAGTAAAATGCACTGTCAATTACTTTTGTCTCTTACAGTAGTTCAGATACAGATCTGGTTTTGGACTGCTCCATCTCTTCATGGGGGAGTCTTGGGACTTAAAGTGGTCTGAAAGCCACCATTTCTACTTTGCTCTAAAAGATTCCTCCCAGCTTGAAAGCTACTATCCCAGAATTTTTTTTTAGCAGAACGACACTGAAATGGTTAAACAAAAGCACTTTATCCTGCTATTCAGCTTCAATCCGCATCCAAACTGTAGATAACAGTATCTTTGTTTACATTCCAATGTTGTTACAATGTGTGTAAACACAGTGTAACAAATGAAAAGGAGTTTTCTGTGCTTCAGACACACACACAGTTTAGAAAAGCTCACTAGAAGATGTTAATATATAATAAAAATCAGTTTGAATAAAATGCAATGCCAGCTTTCAGGGTAAGATAAACTACACTTTGGAAATTTAAAAAAAGTTGTGCAATTTAAAAATACGTGCAATAACACGAACGCAAAATGTGAAACGATGCACAAGGCTATTGACTTCAATAGCCTGTAGAATTGTGTGCGTTTTGACGTCCATGGCAAAACACAAACGCGTCTAGTGCAGGGGAAAACGGCCCTACAAGTGTGTTTCCTGTGTTAAAGAGCACGTGCGGGAGCATGCACGTGCCAAAGCGGGTTCATGTGCACTATAGAATTTGCATCTAGTGTGTTCCCTGCCTGAAGGGAACCTTAACTAAACTAATAAAAAGAGTTTCACTTACCTGGGGCTTCTACCAGCCCCCCGCAGCCCCCCTGTACCTGCGACATCCTGGAACGATCCTCTGGTCCCCCACAGTGGCTTAGTTTCGATTCCGGCGACAGAGCCACTCGCCGGCAACTGTGCGCTTCCTCGATCATGCTCCTGCCTCGCGGAGTGTCTTGCGCATGCGCAGTAGGAGAAAATATTATACTGCGCGTGCGCAGAATGCTCCCGGGGATGATCCCGTTCTAGTTTTCAGAATGGTAGCATTAATGACGTGTATCAAATGTTCTGTCACTCCAGGGCCTTTGATAAGAAAGAATGACATTGTTACATTTGATGAAAATGTTTTTATTTTCATATACTTTGTACCAAAATAAAAAACTTGTAAAAAAAAACCAAAAGTGACAGAATTTAAAAGAGAATACATAAATAGTTACTTTAGGGAGTTTTTAACTATGTATGTCATGAGGGTGTATTACTCTTATTTTTGATAATAAGGGCTTGTAATCATTGGTAGTGTGCAATGAGAAAACGAAAACCATAACATAGAAAAAATACACCTTTATTTCCAAATAATATATTGTCACCATACTTTGTACTAGGAACATAATTCAAATCTTGTGATAGCCAGGACAAATAGGAAAATGAAATGTGTGGGTTTTATGTACGGTTATTTTAAAACTATAGGGGATGGAATTGGAGAAATTGTGTATTTTTTAATTTTTTCCTTTGATTTTTTTCCTTTAAAATGCATAGAAGGCAAAGTAATTACTGAAAATAAATATCACCCCCAAAAAGCCTAATTTGTGGTGAAAAAATAAGGTATAGATCATTTTGTTGTGATAAGTATCGAAAAAGTAATTGGCAAACGAAAGGGAAGAGCGTTGACAGGTGAAAATTGCTCTGATCTGTTAGGATAACAACCATTGGGGGTGAAGTGGTTAAAGAGACATTGAAGAGAACAAAAAAATATATAATATAATGAATTGGTTGTGTAGTATGGATAATTACTAGAACATTAGTAGCAAAGAAAATATTCTCATATTTTTATTTTCAGTTATATGGGTTTTTTTTTTTATAACATGGCATCATTCTCTAATATTTGCAGTTTACACACTACTCAGCATTCTAAATTATTTTACAGAGCAGGATAGTGAACTTTTGAACTGTCCTCTGCAGAAGAAAAAAACAATACAGTGACTGACACTTGAGATAATAAGCTTCAGAAGACAGAGCTCTCTGCGACCTTGAAAGCCGTTGAGCTCAATGGCTTTTTTTCATAGATAACAACTGGAGTTTCTTAACTCTTCCTGTACTGGAAACAATATTAGACTCACGTCTCTGCTCCTAATGTTTTATCTCTTAGGTGTACTACACAGACAAATCATTATATCATAATTTTTCGCTTCAGAGTCTTTTTAAGTAATTTTACTTGGTTTAGGTTTATTTTAAACATGTAGCCAAATGGTAATGGTTTTTTTTTCTTTCTTTTGCTTCTCACTTTGGCTGTACACTGATACAAACTCACCTTTCTAAAACATACATAAGTTTAGCCTCTAAATCTGTCTTTTTTTAAATGTTATTTATTACAGATAAAAGAAGATGCAGACGTTTATGATGCAGATCTTCACTACCCACTCCTCTTACTTCTTACCAAGTCGAGATAACATCATCTGCTGTGTGATCGCAGTGTGTCACCTACAAGTGTCTTTATCCAACATCTTGCCTTGTTTACATGTGTAATAAAATATCACATGCTGTGTATAAAGTTCTTTCTTGTATCTCTTCACTTGGCTGTGTGATTATTGATATCAGGAAATCAGTACCCGGAGAAGTTACACTCACAGATAATGCTGCGCCACTTCTTTGATTAGGGTAACTCTGCATACAGCACAGTGTGCTCAGTGACCTCACTTTTCTAGACAGCAGCTTAGCAAAGACGGCTTGGTCACGGACATTTTTTAAGCTTGCTGAGCGGAAACTGATACAACACACTGACGTTATTGCTGTCTTTACAGCTGTATGCAAACCGCTGGTGTTAAAGTGTCAAGCTAGGCATACATGGGTAGATTATAGCCCTACTGGCCTAGCCCAAAGATTGCTCCCCGATTGGACAGTAACTGGTTCCTTCATCACTCTGCAAACTCAGTATCGATAGATTTTCACATAAGGCTATTGTGCATTTAAAAGACCGCAAGCATTTTACCGTTAAATACAGTGCAGCGTTATGCAGCCATCAACACCCCCTTCCCCCCGCAGAGGGATCTTCAAGCATGTCCGATTAAACTTTTGATCAATAAATGTTTTAGTATACTTGTACTTCAGAATGCTTAAAATATTTTAAAATGTGGCCTGATGAAAAATGAAATACAGGTAGTCCCCAGTTAACAAATGAGATATGGACTATAGTTAATTCTTTACCTTAAAGTAGGATTGTCACCATAAAAATCAAATTTCAACAGCAACTGGTCTGAGTGTATTAAGTGATAAAGATGCTAATCCTGCATTCAAAACTTTCAAAACTTTTTCTGCTGTTATGGTTTGGAGTTATCACATACTTAAGGAGCACTGGCCCTTTAATAGCCATTGCAATTCAGTTGCATGCAGGGTGTTCTTTTTATCTATAATATATTCCTCCTCTTCCCTTTATTTCCATGCCTAGCTGAAACATGATCCTCTGCTCATTTGTGTTTACAAGCAAGGCTGAGGTGACTCAGCGATTGGAGGAGAAAAGAAAAAAAAGTGAATGGGAGAAATGACATCAGGATTTAGCCTCAAATTGTGGGCAAAAGACATGGCCCCCACCAGGAACAGAATTGTCTTCATTTACTATATAAAATTCACTGAAATCAAAACGTGAACAGTACAATACATGTTTGTAGTAGTTACAGAGGTGCCAGCAGAAAAAAAATTAATAGTCTATTAAAACCAAATAAAAAATTGGGGGACCGGGGTGGATCCATCTCCCCAATATATAGGACACAACCACCATATATGGTATCCAGAAAAAGATATATTTAATCAGTACTCCACATAAAATTATGCAACGCGTTTCACGGGTCCCAAGCCCGCTTCCTCAGGCAAATACAAGAGCAGGAGTAACTCTGAGGTTGTGCAGATAGGTGCCCAAGGCTTAAAGAGACTCTGAAGTCTCGTAAAAATGTTTTTATTTAAAAAAATGTGTTTAACATTATTGCCCTACCTAAACCGCCGCATCGCCGCCACTGTAATCTAACGAAATCCCCCCTAACTACTTGGGGGGCAATCCGGGCGGCGCTTCAGTGAGAGGCAGAGCTATAAGCCGCAGCTCTGCCTCTCAGCGCGTCTGTCAACTGGATTGCCGCCTCGCCCCCGCCCCTTTCAGTCTACCTTCTCTGAGAGGGGCGGGGGAGAGGCGGGGATACACGGTTGATAGACGCGTAAGGAGGCAGAGCTGCGGCTGAAAGCTCTGCCTCCAACAGCAGCAAAATCCACGACCAAGAAAGTAGTGGATTTTGAGAGGGAGAGGGGAGTTAGGGGGGACTTAGATTCAGCGGCGGGGATGCGGCAGTTCAGGTAGGGATATGGTGATAAACACATTTTTTAAATAAAAACATGATTTTTTCGAGACTTCAGTGTCTGTTTAAGTATCCCTTTAAATTTAGGAAATAGGATGAAAAATTAATTACTGGGAGAAAACTCAGGAGAAAAAGTTGATTGCATATGGGCCAGTGTGTCATGAAGTGAGTTTTAGGGCTTGTTCACTAAAGCGCTGCCTGTACCATTTTGGGGGCAATTTGCCTATAATGGATGGTATAGGGAGATCGCAAAGCGCATGAAAAAGCACTTTGTATAGTGATTTCCCCAGCGCTCCCATTAATAAATACATTGTATTTATTAATTTCCTGGTGAAAGAGTTCACTTCCTGACTGACGTCAGGAAGTGAAAAAATGAATAGCTCTGCAAAAGCGCTTAGAAAAGCAAAAAAAAAAAAAATTGCGCACAAAAAACTCTGGCGTCAGCGATTGAGATTTATGATGTGAACAAGGCCTTCATGGACTTTTGGAAGGCTGATTTTCAAAGCCTCTGCTGTGGTAACAACTAGGGCTGAGCGAAGTCATCAATGGCTATTTCCCAGGAATTTTTTTACAAACGGCTGATCGGTCCATGAGAATCTTGCAAATCAGTTCAGAAAAAACTGGCATATTCAATTAGACAAAACAATCGGAAATAGAAATAAAACAATTGTAAATCACATCTTTTGATCACCATTGAGAGCCAAAATTGATTGTAAAATCGTACTAATATTTTACTTCGTTATTTACTATTTAGTATAAATTTACCATTATTTGCAATAAGTTAGAAAATCCTTGTTTTACGCCTACTGTGTCTTCATGGTTAAACTGGCTACCAATCTTAAATCTCGCACAGGTTCGGCCGCCGCGCACTCAGCCGTCCGTCCGTCTCGGCGTCCCGCGGGACCCAGGAAGTGGCGCGGAGTGTGAGAGAGCGGTGGGGAGACGCCGAGACGGACGGACGGTTGAGCGCGTGGCGGCCAAACCTGATCGATGTTGATGATATTGGAGAGCCCACCAGAGGCCACCGATACGGGGGAGAGCCCATAAAAACTCATGCTGGATGTTTCATCGAGGAATTTGTAAGTGCAATACATTTTTGATATCTCTTTTTTAAAACGGTATCATGCTATGAGCAGTTTTTATTTGGAGGTGTACTGACCCATATTTAAATGAGAACACAAAGACGGCAGTGAGGTGTCTAAGAGGTCGCAGAGGTCGGGGGTGACCCGGGAATAACCCCAAGGCGTCATTTAGACCTACAGTGGTCTAAGAAAAGGGGGAGTCCCATTCCATTAGTTTGGTGTGGTGGTGGTAAACTACAAGAACCAGCCCTCAAGATAGGAGGAGATACTGAGACAACTGCAGCGCGGCGTTAGGCTGTGCAGGACTTTGTTGAGCTATATATACTGACTGTGAATTTTTGTAGGAAAATTAACAGCGCGCCATTCTGTTGTGTTGTGAGAGACTACAATTGCGCGCCTTAAAGTGGATCCGAGGTGAACTTTTATTAATTGCATAATTGTGTTCTTTTCTTATTGTTTATAGGGCATTCCTCAAGCCAAATACATTTTTGTTTTTGTTTTAATAATCTTAATTCCCTATAAACTAAACAAGCCACGCCCGCAGGTTGTCAGAGAGGCTTGGCAGTAGCAAGGGCTCATGGGAGCTCAGTCTGGGCAGGAGGAGGGGGAGGTGTTACTAGACATTGATTTCAGAGGAGGGATTAGGTTTTTTTCACAGGCTGAGTGCTGGAGATGCAGATCAGCTTTGCCTCTGTGTAATGTTTACAAACTACATGGCTGCCGTCATTGTATCACAGGAAGAAAAAATCTAAAACAATATTCTATTAAAGCTGTTTGCAGCTACATTTGCTGTGTAAACTATCTAAACTTTAGATAAGATATATAGACAAGTTACTTGTTATAGTTAGTTTTTCATCTCGGATTCGCTTTAAGATTTTATTTTACAATCACCAATTTTAAACCACCTCCGTGTAGCATGAGGACCAACAGATTTTGAATACTGAGAATACTGTGTAGGGAAGTTGCCAATGCCTACTACATGGGTGTTGTAAAATTGGCTAATCAAAATTGGATGTGTGCGTACCGGGCTTTAGGTGTAGGTGGTTAGAGGATAAGGTATGGGGAGGCTGGCTTTAGGTGTAGGTGGTTAGAGGATAAGGTATGGGCAGGCTGGCTTTAGGTGTAGGTGCTTAGAGGATAAGGTATTGGCAGGCTGGCTTTAGGTGTAGGTGCTTAGAGGATAAGGCATGGGCAGGCTGGCTTTAGGTACACACATCCAACAAAGTGCTCAACCGACATCACAACATAACCGACACCGTGACAAACTGTTGACATGACTTGCAGTTTATACACACCAACCAAGTAAACGACCAACTCATTTAAATACTGCGCGTGCAAGCATTGCAACTGAAACTGCACTTACACGACCTCATTCAAAACAAGTAGTTTAAAGAGAAACTCCGACCAAGAATTGTACTTTATCCCAATCAGTAGCTGATACCCCCTTTTACATGAGAAATCTATTCCTTTTCACAAACAGACCATCAGGGGGCGCTGTATGACTGATATTGTGGTGAAACCCCTCCCACAAGAAACTCTGAGGACCGTGGTACTCCTGGCAGTTTCCTGTCTGTGAACCTTGTTGCATTGTGGAAAATAGCTGTTTACAGCTGTTTCCAACTGTCAAAACAGCTAGCAGCAGCTACATCACCTGCCAGCAGTAAAAATGTCACCATGTAATAAATGTCAGAATGTAAATCAGGGATTTAAAAGATTTTACAATGGGCAAATACTGATTAAATCAACATTTTGTGTCAGGAAGAGGTTAACATGGGGGGGGGGGGGAGATAAGGCTAGGTGTCAAGAAGGGGTTTATGTTAAAAGGATCAGTTAGGATAGAAGCATTGAAATCTAAAATGGAAAATAATTGGTAATCACGTTTTACGATACCCCGTTTATTGGTGTTTTTATTTATTTTTAGAAATATTTTTATTTTATTTTTGAATCTTTTTATTTATGACTGTCCCTCTTTGCCATGATATACAGGGAGGTAGGGACACGAAAAGACTCTAAAGAACAGTGAGTGACATGTACCCTGTAAAGTGCTGTGTCAGTACTATAATAAATATATCTATCATACGTAGTTTGTTGGTTTCAGCATTTTCCTACAAAGCATATTTTTGTCCAGTGTAGCTGTGATTTTTTTTTTCCTTTTTTCCACCACATTTTTTTTCTCCTTGGACAGTTCTAAGAATGACTAGCCCAGACAAAAGCCTCATGGACTGACCATTTGTCCTGCGGACACAAAAGCTCACCCGGCCCTCGACTCCGCCTCCTCAATTATCTGCGATTAGTCTCAGTATGTTGAGTCAAGAAGGGGGAGTGCGGCGAGTGCTTATTATCTGTTTAGGTAGAAGAAGAACACATTTGTGGCCTCTCCTAAGGATGAGGAGCGAGCTCTAATCAGATCCCCGGTGGAAAATGGGTGTTCCCTTTCCAAATCTTGCCAAAACACACCTTGTTTTATTTATGGAAATGCTGCATTCTACGTTTCCGATAAACGTTATAATCAGACCGGCCCCAAAGATCTCATGAATATTTACCACCGTGTCGCTACAATGTAAGGTCTTTAAATGCATGGGTGACTGTTTTGTAGGCTAGGATGGCCTTTTGTGAAAATTCAACCTCGGTACATAAGGGGAGACACTGGCAGAGAGTCTATTATTCTGGGGCAAGTGGGTTTTTTTTTGTCTTGGTTGTTTTTTTCTTTTTGTTGTGTTTTTTTTTTTTTTATTTAATTCTTGCCCCTCACTTAATTTACATAATAAAATAAATACATAAAGACTAGTTTGTTTTAAAACAGGCTTAGGCCTAGTTCTCACTACAAAGCGCAATTGCAAGCTATAAGTGTTTTCGTGAGCAATTTTTTTTAAGCAATTACCTGAGTTTTTTGTGCGATTTGCGGTTTTTGCAAGTGATTTTGCAAGCATTTTTGCTTTGCAATGTGGGATTTTTTTTTGTGTACAGACAAAAAGGAAGAGCATTCTTTGACCTGGAACTAAATGTCTTTTAAATCGATCTTTCTTGATTTTACTATACCTTGCATTGAAGCGCAAACACACAGAAAATGGTGCAGGACCCACATTTGCGATTGGGAAGAAAGCTCATAGCTCATGTGAGAACACTCACATTGGATTTCATTACACAAGCGCTTTTCGAGCAATTTTAAAAATGCTAGCGATTTAAAAAGAGAGCTCAAAACGCTCATAGAGTGAACCGGCCTTTACGACCAAAATCATAAATCTGAGTTGCCAAGGACAGGGCTCCCTCCCCAAATGTTTTCTTGCAGCTGCTATTTTTGTATTGGGAAACATTTTTTGTATTAATTGCCATACTTATGTTGTACTTCTTTGACTGATACACCCCTGCCTTGTAAATATACTGCATTACGGAAGATGATGGTCTTATACTGTATACATCAGTGCAAATAACAGTGTTGTTTGCGAATTTTCGCAAAAGGCATTTTTTTTGCATCGAAAATGTCATTTCCGAAATTTTTTTTTTACGTAAATACACTTAAATCTTTGCGGTTTTGTTTTGGAGATTTTTCATGTAAATACGCTAACATTTTTGCATTTTCGCCTAATGGCCGCCGACTTTTGTGGTTAGTAGCAAAACCCCTATACCAGCTATACTCATCAAATTTGCAGGGTATGTTAAAGCGGATCCGAGATGAAAAACTAACTATAACAAGTAACTTGTCTATATATCTTATCTAAAGTTTAGATGGTTTACACAGCAAATCTAGCTGCAAACGGTTTTAATAGAATATGATTATTTATTCCTGTGATACAATGACAGCGGCCATGTTGTTTGTAAACACTACACAGAGGCAGGCTTATCTGTATCTTGTGCCATCAGCCTAATCCCCTCTCCTCCTCCCTCCTCCCCTCTGCCTCTGAAATCAATGGCTAGTAACACCTCCTCCTGCCCAGACTGAGCTCCCATGAGCCCTTGCTACTGCCTTGGCTCTCTGAAAACCTGTGGACGTGGCTTTTTTAGTTTATAGGGAATTAGAGTATTAAAACAAAAACAAAAAAGTATTTGGCTTGAGGAATGCCCTATAAACCATAGGAAAGGAACACAGTTATGCAATGTGTAAAAGTTCACCTCGGATCCATTTTAAGGAGAACAGTGGGTCCAAGAGGAAAAAAATGTTTTGTAAAAGACTGAATAGTTTTGGAGAAAGTCGATTTTAAAATTATGATAGTATACATTTGAATGCGGCGAATGACAGATAATCTAGCTGGTAAGGGGGCTTTGCAATCAACCCCAAAAATCGGTGGCCATTAGGCACGAAAAAAAATGCTAAAATATTTGAGCGAATTTTCATTTGTCGAAGCGAAAATTGTACTTGTTTTCCCAAAAATCAAGTGAAAAGAATATTGGCATAGTGGCTGGATAGTGTACTGGTTAAAGGGATACTGTAGTGGGGTCAGGGGAAAATGAGCTGAACTTACCCGGGGCTTCTAATGGTCCCCCGCAGACATCCTGTGTTGGCGCAGCCACTCCCCAATGCTCCGGCCCCGCCTCCGGTTCACTTCTGGAATTTCTGACTTTAAAGTCAGAAAACCACTGCGCCTGCGTTGGCGTGTCCTCGCTCCCGCTGATGTCACCAGGAGTGTACTGCGCAGACACAGACCATACTGGGCCTGCGCTGTGCGCACATGTAATGTAATGTGAGGGTGGGATGTAAACCATAGTTTTATAATGTAAATGTGTCTTGAGTTTTATTTTTTTCACTTTTAGTTGTAGTTTTACTTTTTTGCCACAAGATGGCGGCCATGAGTTTGTTTACATGACATCACTCTAAGCGTAACACACGCTTAGAGCGACGCATGGGGTACGTTACAGGCAGAAAAAGCGAAGCTTCCGAGAGAAGCTGTCGCTTTTTCAGCGGGGGAGAGGAATCAGTGATCGGGCACCTTAGCCCGATTCACTGATTGCCAGGCTAACGAAACGCGGCCGGGAGCGCGCGTGATCGGCCGCGGGAGCCTGCGGACGCGCACATGGCCTCCTGGGCATAGCTAGTACGTCCAGGAGGCCAAAGTAGTTAACATGCTTAATTAATGTCCCCCTTAACCCCTTAGGATATTCAATTGAAATATTTAGGTTGAACATGCTGCACTTATTTTACCCTCAGCCGGCAGCAGTGCTGGTCGTAATGGAGAAAGCTACGCTTACGGATCATTACGCGTAATTTTACGCTATTACGCATTACGAAATTACGCTTACGGCATAGACATACAATTTCGTTACATGTCTATAATTACGCATAGCACTTACGCAATTACGCGTAAGTATACCGTAATTCAGGTTGTTACGTTATAGGAATACACGTAAAATCCTACTAGCAATTAATGCGTAAGGTCATGCTGCCAAGCGGAAAAGTTGACGCATGGATCAATGTTAGGTAGCCGCCGACTTTAAGGGTTAATAGCAAAGCCCCCTTAAGTGCTAAGAGCCTCAAATTTGGAGAATATATTAAGGAGATCAGAAGGAATAAGAGGAAAAAAAATTTTTTCAAAAAGACCTTATAGTTTTTGAGAAAATCGATGTTAAAGTTTCAAAGGAAAAATATATACATTTAAAAACCCGCCGACTTTAACGGTTAATAGCAAAGCCTGCTTAAAATTTAGGAACACCAAATTCACAGGGTATATTAAGGGGATCAGTGGGAATAAGAGGAAAAATTTTTTTTTTCAAAAAGACCTTATAGTTTTTGAGAAAATCGATTTTTAAGTTTCAAGGGCGAAAATGTCTTTTAAATGCGGAAAATGTCAGTTTTTTTTGCACAGGTAACAATAGTATTTTATTTTCATAGATTCCCCCAAGTGGGAAGAGTTTTACTTACTTCGTTCTGAGTGTGGGAAATATAAAAAAAAAACGACGTGGGGTCCCCCCTCCCAGACCTCTTTAACCCCTTGTCCCCCATGCAGACTGGGATAGCCAGAATGCGGAGCACCGGCCGCGTGGGGCTCCGCACCCTGACTATACCAGCCCGCATGGTCCATGGATTGGGGGGTCTCGGAAGGGGAGGGGCAGCCAAGCTTTCCCCTCCCCCTCCGAGCCCTTGTCCAATCCAAGGACAAGGGGCTCTTCTCCACCTCCGATGGGCGGTGGAGGTGGAGGCCGCGATTTCCTGGGGAGGGGTTCATGGTGGCATTTGGGAGTCCCCTTTAAAAAGGGGTCCCCCAGATGCCCACCCCCCTCCCAGGAGAAATGAGTATAGAGGTACTTGTAGTACCCCTTACCCATTTCCTTTAAGAGTTAAAAGTAAATAAACACACAAACACATAGAAAAAGTATTTTAATTGAACAAAAAACATAACCACGAAAAAAGTCCTTTAATATTCTTAATTAACCATTAAAACTTACCTGTCCCTTTAAAAGCCAGTTCCCACGCAATATCCTCGGAAATATACTAATCAGTTACAATGTAACAAAGTTATTACAATGTAACAACTTTGTTACTTTGTAACACCACCGCACCGACGTCACTCGCCGCTCACCCGCCGGCCGCCGCATACACGCTAGTCCCCGCCGGCTCCCGCCGTCCACTCCGCCCACACCTGTCACTCATATACATGCTGGCACCCATGGGTGCCAGCATGTATATAGGTGACATGTGGGAGAGGCGGGGAGGGCAGCGGAGCCGGCGGGGACTTAGCGTCCCTTCACCCGACAGAGCTCTGAGCTATATTAGCTCAGAGCTCTCGAAAGCATCTTTGTATTTGGGCTCCAAGGAGCCCCATTGGTCCTTAGCAGACCAATGGGGTTCCTTCAAATCAGAAGGAACCCCATTGGTCTGCTAAGGACCAATGGGGCTCCTTGGAGCCCAAATACAAAGATGCTTAGAGAGCTCTGAGCTATAGCTCAGAGCTCTGTCGGGTCCTGCAGCACAGACGCGGCGGCGGCGGTGAGTGACGTCGGGTGCGGCGTAGTTACAATGTAACAAAGTTGTTACATTGTAATAACTTTGTTACATTGTAACTGATTAGTATATTTCCGAGGATATTGCGTGGGAACTGGCTTTTAAAGGGACAGGTAAGTATTAATGGTTAATTAAGAATATTAAAGGACTTTTTTCGTGGTTATGTTTTTTGTTCAATTAAAATACTTTTTCTGTGTGTTTGTGTGTTTATTTACTTTTAACTCTTAAAGGAAATGGGTAAGGGGTACTACAAGTACCTCTATACTCATTTCTCCTGGGAGGGGGGTGGGCATCTGGGGGACCCCTTTTTAAAGGGGACTCCCAGATGCCACCTTGAACCCCTCCCCAGGAAATCGCGGCCTCCACCTCCACCGCCCATCGGAGGTGGAGAAGAGCCCCTTGTCCTTGGATTGGACAAGGGCTCGGAGGGGGAGGGGAAAGCTTGGCTGCCCCTCCCCTTCCGAGACCCCCCAATCCATGGACCATGCGGGCTGGTATAGTCAGGGTGCGGAGCCCCACGCGGCCGGTGCTCCGCATTCTGGCTATCCCAGTCTGCATGGGGGACAAGGGGTTAAAGAGGTCTGGGAGGGGGGACCCCACGTCGTTTTTTTTTTATATTTCCCACACTCAGAACGAAGTAAGTAAAACTCTTCCCACTTGGGGGAATCTATGAAAATAAAACACTATTGTTACCTGTGCAAAAAAAACTGACATTTTCCGCATTTAAAAGACATTTTCGCCCTTGAAACTTAAAAATCGATTTTCTCAAAAACTATAAGGTCTTTTTGAAAAAAAATTTTTTTCCTCTTATTCCCACTGATCCCCTTAATATACCCTGTGAATTTGGTGTTCCTAAATTTTAAGCAGGCTTTGCTATTAACCGTTAAAGTCGGCGGGTTTTTAAATGTATATATTTTTCCTTTGAAACTTTAACATCGATTTTCTCAAAAACTATAAGGTCTTTTTGAAAAAAAAATTTTTCCTCTTATTCCTTCTGATCTCCTTAATATATTCTCCAAATTTGAGGCTCTTAGCACTTAAGGGGGCTTTGCTATTAACCCTTAAAGTCGGCGGCTTTTTTATATTATACGGGAGCGTAATATTACGCAATTACGGCAGACTGTGTAATTTCAATGGGAGTTTACTGTCTTACGCGTAATTTGTTACGCGTAAAACGTAACCCTACGGTCTACGCGTAATTAATTACGCGTAATACCGTAACCTTACACGTAACGCTTACGGTGCATTTGTAGTGAATTACGATGCGTAATTACGCTAATGCGTAATTTCGGCCCAGCACTGGCCGGCAGAACTCGTTGTTCTCCCTAATGAGGTCATGCAGAGCGGCGCAGGGAGCGGTTTTATAGTGACCTGTTCCAGACGCTGGACTGGCTTTTGTTCTTCATCTTCTTATGCGCTGCCCTCCCAGCATCCTCTTCTGAATTCTGATCACATGATATGACATGTGATCAGGGCTCAGAAGATAGTGTCGGCAGTGCAGAAGAGTCGCTCCCATTACCCCTCTTCCACCTCCGGGTGGCGCTGAACCACTGACACTATCTTCTGAGCCTCCATCACATGTAATAACGTGATCAGAAATCAGAAGAGGGTGCCGGGAGTGCATCGCCGCCGGTGGATGAAGAGGAGAAGCAGGTCCAGCGTCCAGACAGGTAACTATAAAAGCTCCCTGCTCTGCTCTGGTAACCACTCAGTAGGCAGGAGGGGAGATTAGACCCGCCTCCACTTGGGATAAAAATGTCTCTCTCTGTAGAAGTAGAAGATCGGGGGTAACCCCCCTCCACCAAGGGACACTCAGATTAAACAATTGTTCAAAACGGAGGCGCCAGATAAGGATAAAATAGTTAAAAACCTTTCAAAAGGGGGAGGAGTTGGTGGACTTACCTCCCACAGGTAGACACAGGATTAGTTATTCACTGAAAATTATCCTTATTCAAATAGACTACAGAGTGATAGCAACGCGTTTCACTGGTTACATCCTGCTTCATCAGGCAATATGTGGAGCTTGTAATGATCCAGACCAGGTATGAGCGCCTCCTGATGAAGCGGGATGTAACCCGTGAAACGCGTTGCTATCACCCTGGAGTCTATTTGAATAACGATATTTTTCAGTGAATAACTGATCGTGTGTCTGCTTGTGGGTGGTAAGTCCACCACTTCCTCCCCCTTTTTAAACGGTTTTTAACTATTTTATCCTTATCTGGCACCCCCGTTTTGAACAATTGTTTAAGCTAAAAGGTTAAAGAACACCTGAAGCGAGAGAGATATGGAGGCTGCCTCATTAAAGGACCACTATCGCGAAAACAGTAGGCAGTTAAAATCTGACAGAACCAACAGGTTTTGGGCCAGTCCATCTCCTCATGGGGGATTCTCAGTGTTTTCTTTGTTTTCAACAGGATCTCCTGAACAGCAGTTGCAAAGTCTAACTGACAAAATAGTGTACAAGGGAGTACATATATCATGCCCCCATATATCAAGGGAGGCTGGCTAGTATCTTACTATTTTGGCAGTTCTACTGCTGTTCATGAAATGCTGTTGAAAACAAAACCCTGACAATCCCCCATGAGGAGATGGACTGGCCCAAAACCTGTTGGTTCTGTCAGATTCTGCCTGCCTACTGTTTTCGCAATAGCGGTCCTTTAATTAACCAGCTTAGCGGTATGGACGAGCTCAGCTCATCCATGACCGCTGCACTGGATTGCTCTGGCCCTGGTGGGCCGATTTTCATAATTTTTTTTTAAAACACGCAGCTAGCACTTTGCTAGCTGCATGTTTATACCGATCGCCGTCGATGCGCCGCTACCCGCCCCATAACAGCCCCCCCGAGACCCCATCACTAAGGGTTGGATTTGGACTTCCTCAGACGCCATGGCGTAGATGACGTCATCCCGATTGTCGCCATGGCGATGGGGGAAGCCAAACAGAAATACCCGTTCTGAACGGGATTTCCTGTTTTCTCTGATCGCCGGAGAAGGGGTAGGTGGATGCCGCTACTCAGCGGCTATCATGTAGCTAGCACTAGGCTAGCTACATGATTTAAAAAAAAAATGTGCTGCGCAGCCGCCCTGGCCGTTCTAATAGAACGCCAGGGTGGTTTACCTCCTTTTAAACGATACCAGTTGCCTGTCAGTCCTATGGATTTTTCATGCATCAGTAGTGTCTGAATCACACACCTGAAACAAGCATGCAGCAAATCATGTCAAACTTTATTCAAACATGCGATCGGCATGCTTGTTCAGGATCTATAACTAAAGGTGCTAGAGGCAGAGGATCAGCAGGACAGCCAGGCAATGTACATAATTTAAAAGCAAAAAAATGTAAAGAGGACCTGTCTTGCCGCCGGAACAAGGTACAGTAGGAATCCCCACTGCCGGCCCCTCTGCAATATCTGGGGGGGGGGGGAGATTTTGTGAGCTGCACAAATGGGGACAGCGCACGCATAGTGACATGATGGGGGGAGGGGCACTGACAAATTTGCAGGAAGCCTGGGACAGATAAGTTCCGCCCCTGTCAGAAGCTTATTTTTCTATCCTTTTTAGGAATGATCCATTTAAAATGATGTTCTAGCCGCATAGCAAACCCAATGCCTGCACTGGGAGTTTGCGAGTTTCCTGCACATAAAATTACTATTGATAACACAGCAGCACTGCGCACTCGTAAAATGATTAAAATCAATAACAAATATGAAGAATGATAATCCTGTAGAGCACGCCAGTGAGAGCTGAGAACCATCACATTGGTAAATAGCATTACAGAATTCAAATCCTTCTGATTATTTTTTTTTAAACTAAAGTAACAGTATATTGTGTTCAGAAATATGGAGGCTACCATTTTTATTCCCCTTTTAAACATGCTAGTTGCCTGGCTGCAACCCTGATGTTTTGTTTTCTCTCTCCTGCAGTTAGCAGAGTCAGACAGCAGGCAGAACACCTGACCTGCACATTGATTCAGAGTCAGACTCAGAAAATATTAGACCCTTGACAGAGGTGCGTTGCGGTGTGGCCTAATGGACCCACCGTAACGTGGAGCGCCGCACTGCAGTGCAGCCTGTCGGGTACGATGTAATGTTACTTCTCATGCAAAACGTGTGCGTTAATAATGACAGTGAAGCATAATTGTCCTTGTATGTTTCACTGTATGCAACACCCACATAATTTGAGCTTCGACTTTTCCATTCCGTTGCGCTCCTGCTGTAACAGGGAATGCAGCGCAGGATCGGCACACTAGCTACACGAGTATCGTTATTTTAACAAATTAAAGTGAATTTTTATTCTTGCCAAAATTGCTGTCCAACATATATCAGGGCTGTTGAGGTGAAGTATGGGGGGGACTTTGTGATCCCCAAGCCGCTATGGTAGCCATAAAGGCCCGACGGAAACCCTAAACACAATGGCTAAAGTGAAGCGGACATTGTGTGGCGTTGCTGGTCTCCCATCGGAAGCCTCCTTGGGTGGCGGATCAAGGAATGCCGGCTACATATAGAAAGAACTGGGGTAATCCAGGGTCAACCAAAAACTGGCACAGCTGCCTTGCAGTGAAAGTGGGATTCCCCCATGCCCCATAATGTCACCATATTTCAAGTGCAGCCTCATGCCCCCTATATAACAAGTGCAGCCTCATGCCCCGATATATCAAGTGCAGCCTCATGCCCCCATATATCAAGTGCAGCCTCATGCCCCCATATATCAAGTGCAGCCTTATGCCCCCATATATCAAGTGCAGCCTCATGCCCCCATATATCAAGTGCAGCCTCATGCCCCCATATATCAAGTGCAGCCTCATGCCCCCATATATCAAGTGCAGCCTCATGCTCCCATATATCAAGTGCAGCCTCATGCCCCCATATATCAAGTGCAGCCTCATGCCCCCATATATCAAGTGCAGCCTCATGCTCCCATATATCAAGTGCAGCCTCATGCTCCCATATATCAAGTGCAGCCTTATGCCTCCATATATCAGGTGCAGCCTCATGCCCCCATATATCAAGTGCAGCCTCATGCCTCCATATATCAAGTGCAGCCTCATGCCCCCATATATCAAGTGCAGCCTCATGCCCCCATATATCAAGTGCAGCCTCATGCCCCCATATATCAAGTGCAGCCTCATGCCCCCATATATGAAGTGCAGCCTCATGCCCCCTATATAACAAGTGCAGCCTCATGCCCCCTATATAACAAGTGCAGCCTCATGCCCCCTATATATCAAGTGCAGCCTCATGCCCCCATATATCAAGTGCAGCTTCATGCCCCCATATATCAGGTGCAGCCTCATACCACCATATATCAAGTGCAGCCTCATGCCCCCTATATAACAAGTGCAGCCTCATGCCCCCATATATCAAGTGCAGCCTCATGCCCCCATATATCAAGTGCAGCCTCATGCCCCCATATATCAGGCGCAGCCTTATGCCCTCATATATCAAGTGCAGCCTCATGCCCCCATATATCAAGTGCAGCCTCATGCCCCCATATATCAAGTACAGCCTCATGCCCCCATATATCAAGTGCAGCCTCATGCTCCCATATATCAAGTGCAGCCTCATGCCCCCATATATCAAGTGCAGCCTCATGCCCCCATATATCAGGCGCAGCCTTATGCCCTCATATATCAAGTGCAGCCTCATGCCCCCATATATCAAGTGCAGCCTCATGCCCCCATATATCAAGTACAGCCTCATGCCCCCATATATCAAGTGCAGCCTCATGCCCCCATATATCAGGCGCAGCCTTACGCCCTCATATATCAAGTGCAGCCTTATGCCCCTATATACCAAGTGCAGCCTCATGCCCCCATATATCAAGTGCAGCCTCATGCCCCTATATACCAAGTGCAGCCTCATGCCCCCATATATCAGGTGCAGCCTTACGCCCCCATATATCAAGTGCAGCCTTATGCCCCCATATATCAAGTGCAGCCTCATGCCCCCATATATCAAGTGCAGCCTCATGCCCCCATATATCAAGTGCAGCCTCATGCCCCCATATATCAAGTGCAGCCTCATGCCCCCATATATCAGGTGCAGCCTCATGCCCCCATATATCAAGTGCAGCCTCATGCCCCCATATATCAGGTGCAGCCTCATGCCCCCATATATCAAGTGCAGCCTCATGCCACCATATATCAGGTGCAGCCTCATGCCCCCATATATCAAGTGCAGCCTCATGCTCCCATATATCAAGTGCAGCCTCATACCACCATATATCAGGTGCAGCCTCATGCCTCCATATATCAGGTGCAGCCTCATGCCTCCATATATCAAGTGCAGCCTCATACCACCATATATCAGGTGCAGCCTCATGCTCCCATATATCAAGTGCAGCCTTATGCCCCCATATATCAAGTGCAGCCTCATACCACCATATATCAGGTGCAGCCTCATGCTCCCATATATCAAGTGCAGCCTTATGCCCCCATATATCAGGTGCAGCCTCATGCCACCATATATCAGGTGCAGCCTCATGCCTCCATATATCAAGTGCAGCCTTATGCCCCCATATATCAAGTGCAGCCTTATGCCTCCATATATCAGGTGCAGCCTCGTTCTCCCATATATCATTTGCAGTTTCAGGGCACCATATATCAGGTGCAGCCTCATGCCCCCACATATCAAGTACAGCCTCATACCACCATATATCAGGTGCAGCCTCATGCCCCCATATATGAAGTGCAGCCTCATGCCCCCTATATAACAAGTGCAGCCTCATGCCCCCTATATAACAAGTGCAGCCTCATACCACCATATATCAGGTGCAGCCTCATGCCCCCATATATCAAGTGCAGCTTTAAGCTTTATTAGAAGAAGAGCAGCCTCATCCTCCAATATAGCAACTGCAGCCTAATGGCCACCAGGTGACACCAAGTGCAGCCTCATGCCCCCATGTAAGCAAGTGCAGCCTCATGGCTCCCATATAACAAGTGCAGCCTCATGCCCCCATATATCAAGTGCAGCCTCATGCCCCCATATATCAAGTGCAGCCTCATGCCCCCATATATCAAGTGCAGCCTTATGCCTCCATATATCAGGTGCAGCCTCATGCCCCCATATATCAAGTGCAGCCTCATGGCCCCATATATCAAGTGCAGCCTTATGCCTCCATATATCAGGTGCAGCCTCATGCCCCCATATATCAAGTGCAGCCTCATGGCCCCATATATCAAGTGCAGCCTTATGCCTCCATATATCAGGTGCAGCCTCATGGCCCCATATATCAAGTGCAGCCTCATGGCCCCATATATCAAGTGCAGCCTCATGCCCCCATATATCAGGTGCAGCCTCATGCCTCCATATATCAGGTGCAGCCTCATGCCACCATATATCAGGTGCAGCCTCATGCCTCCATATATCAGGTGCAGCCTCATGCCTCCATATATCAGGTGCAGCCTCATGCCTCCATATATCAAGTGCAGCCTTATGCCTCCATATATCAGGTGCAGCCTCATGGCCCCATATATCAAGTGCAGCCTCATGGCCCCATATATCAAGTGCAGCCTTATGCCTCCATATATCAGGTGCAGCCTCATGCCCCCATATATCAAGTGCAGCCTCATGGCCCCATATATCAAGTGCAGCCTTATGCCTCCATATATCAGGTGCAGCCTCATGCCCCCATATATCAAGTGCAGCCTCATGGCCCCATATATCAAGTGCAGCCTTATGCCTCCATATATCAGGTGCAGCCTCATGCCCCCATATATCAAGTGCAGCCTCATGGCCCCATATATCAAGTGCAGCCTTATGCCTCCATATATCAGGTGCAGCCTCATGGCCCCATATATCAAGTGCAGCCTCATGCTCCCATATATCAAGTGCAGCCTCATGCTCCCATATATCAAGTGCAGCCTCATGCCCCCATATATCAAGTGCAGCCTTATGGCCCCATATATCAAGTGCAGCCTTATGCCTCCATATATCAGGTGCAGCCTCATGGCCCCATATATCAAGTGCAGCCTTATGCCTCCATATATCAGGTGCAGCCTCATGCCCCCATATATCAGGTGCAGCCTCATGCCCCCACATATCAAGTGCAGCCTCATGCCCCCATATATCAAGTGCAGCCTCATGCCCCCATATATCAAGTGCAGCTTTAAGCTTTATTAGAAGAAGAGCAGCCTCATCCTCCAATATAGCAACTGCAGCCTAATGGCCACCAGGTGACACCAAGTGCAGCCTCATGCCCCCATGTAAGCAAGTGCAGCCTCATGGCTCCCATATAACAAGCTGTCACAGAAAAGGGTAAGGATAGGTAGGGTACTAAAAATGACCCTGTGCGATGGGCCCCACCTCTATTTCCTGGACTGCTATGCCAGTCCCTATGCCCCTGCTTATGGGACTGGCATAGCATTATAAAAAAAACTGCATTTGGTAAATAATGAATATGGTGTATGGAGACCAGGGGCGAAACTACAGCTTATATGAGGCCCCCCAGCAATGTTCTCTTGCCTCCCCTTCGTTCCTTTTACGCCCTTCGGGCTCATCTCACAAGGGTCATAAAACACAGGTGGCCATCATCATCTTCACACCCATAACAAGTGTATCTGATCTGAAATATAGTCCCCTGTATCTGAGGAATGGGGGGTTAGTAGATGGGGCCCCCAGCTGCTCTGTGCCCCTTTGCAGGGGCCCCTCCACTCTAGTTGCACCCCTGATGGGGACATCTGCGACAGACATCTCTAATATGAATGTAGGAACTATTACAGCCAGACTCGCACATCTGCTCTGCTGTCTGGAGTTACACTCTGATAGTTTTGGTTCGAACATTTTAAATGTTTAGAGTAATGGAAATAATAGCCTCTGATTTCTTTACATAGAAGGTTGTTTTCCATTTTCTTCTGCTAAGTTTAGAAGTCGCAGCTAATCAACATCTATTGTTTTAGTGCGAAAATTCTGCATCCAGTATCCACCGCTCTCCAGTCACTCACCTGCCTTAGTCTCTGGAAGACAGAAGCCAAGCTAATTATACCATGTAGCCCTACTGCACGAGAAAGGGGCTTTGAATAGGACATATAGGTGTGTGTGTGTGTGTATATATATATATATATATATATATATATATATATATATATATATATATATATATATATATATTAGGATGCAGAAATCTACTTTTACACTTTTTTATACAGTAATAAAACTCTGTTATGCTGAAGTTAAAGCGGAATATAACCCAGAATTTCTTCTTTGCTCTAAAATATTATTTACAGCATATAATATACTAACACAATGTTGTTGTTTTTTTAGTAAAACAGCATTCAAAGGGTTACATCACAGGGCTTGCTCTTTCTTCTGCATGGAGAATCCGCATCCGAACTGCTTATAATCTTATCTTGTGTACACATTCTTTACTTGTTACATTTATGTAAACATTCTCTGGCTGTGCAGGACTTCAGCTGATGAGTCCTCCTGGGGTGAAACACAGGTCAGAAATCACTGATGGCAGCATTCACAACAGAATTACAACAGTTATGAATAAAATGCACCAGCAGCTTTCAAAGTAAATTAACTGAACCTTGGGAAGTTATAATATCTAAATGAATTATAATACTTGTGCACAAAAGCAAATATGATAATTGTATGGGTTATAAAAAGTAGGAAAACACATTTTTGTTGAAAATTTTGTCAGAGTTTAAAACCGCTTTAAGTCTGTCCTTTGTCTTGATTTGTTTTTAATTACTGTATTTTAACAACAATACCAAGCCAATTGTTACTCTTCTGCCATGCTTTTGCTTGCGTTATCTTGGGCATTTTCGGGTGAAATAGGGCTTTCTATTGATACCATTTAAAGTGAAACTATTGTCCCTCCCGCAACCTTCGCTCCTCCCAAGAAATTCTCCTGGCCTCTAAGCTGATCACCTCCTCTCAAGCTCGCATCCAGGACTTTACACGAGCATCACCCCTTATCTGGAACTCTCTTCCACAGCCTGTACGTCATGCTCCAAACCTGGACATCTTCAAACGCACTCTTACAACACACCTTTTCAGACAAGCTTATAACACTTTATAGCCCTTATTTACTTATCTGTTCACAATGTGATCAGAGGCAAAGGGTCACTGCCTCATCCATCCTCCACCCCCTTACCTAGTGTGTCCCCACTACCCTTTAGATTGTATGCTCGCAAGGGCAGGGTCCTCCTCCTAATGTTTACTGTTTTTGTCGCAATATTTGTCTTGCTTGAGACTCTGCTGTACATTTTTTGGTTGTATCTATGTTCCCCTTGTCGTCTTATTGTGCTTTGTAAAGCGCTGCGGAATATGTTGGCGCTATATAAATAATAATAATAACCTGAGACAGTTCACCCTGCATTATCAGAATCAGGATCATTTATTTCACCAAGTACAAACAGGGGTTTTTACCCAGAATTGATTTTGGCTCATACAGGTTCTGGAAGGATGGGGGGATAATGCCCGAAAGCCAAGAGCCGAGGTTGCCATACTACGCCGCCACCAGTCGCACTTGTCAGTCATCTGTCATCCTTAAAGGAGTTATCCGGGCATTGTAAAGAAAATAAAGGCTACTTACTGGGGGCTTCCTCCAGCCCCAAGCTCCCAGGACCTCCTTCGCCGCACCTCTGCGCGCAGCCGTTCGCCGGAGCTCCGTCCCGGTCCCCGGCGATGACGTCAGAGCGACCTCCAGGTCGCTCTGTACTGCGCCTGCGCGAACGGCGCTGTCAATCACCGCCACGTGGGCCGGAGCGGACTGCGCAGGTGCAGTAGTTCTGCGACTGCGCAGTCCGCTCCGGCCCACGTGGCGATGATTGACAGCGCCGTTCACGCTGGCGCAGTACAGAGCGACCTGGAGGTCACTCTGACGTCATCGCCCGGGACCGGGACGGAGCTCCGGCGAACGGCTGCGCGCAGAGGTGCGGCGAAGGAGGTCCTGGGAGCTTGGGGCTGGAGGAAGCCCCCGGTAATTAGCCTTTATTTTCTTTATAATGCCCGGATAACACCTTTAAGAAGAGATCAAGGGGACAGAGGGAGGTGAGGGGGACAGAGGGAGGTGAGGGTTCAGCAGTGATGGCCCAGTTCTTCATGAAAGAAACCTGCGGTGATGCCTGACACTGCTGAGGATCCCGATTGCTGACATCTGGCATCTGGCAGTGTTGGCCAAGGTGTTCTGGTTCAGAAGGTGCAGTAGTGTTAATTTCTGTGGTGGGTCCCCCGACTCCTGGGCAACATTCAGCAGGGCTGGTCAAGATAATCTGGCTGTCACAGAAGTGTCCAGCTGCGGGGGCCGTTACTTCTGGTCTAGTTGCTGGCATCATGGGGGGCTGAACCAGAGGTGTCCCTGCTGCGGTGCAATAGCAGCAGCTGATGGATGCAGCCGGCATCCAATGAGGCCAAAGGTTTCCTGATCAGCGCGGTGTCCTACCTCAGTGGAGCTCTGATCTTAAGGGTAGCAACGGTGGACTCCACAAGGCCTGTACCTGCACAGACAACGGACCCAGGCAGTGGCAAGGTGGGAAAAACTCCAGGTTCTGGACTCCCCATGACCTGCACCAGCGTCCCAAGCTGCATCGGACCACACTGCACACCTTCAGATAGGAAACAAGGTGAATTGGTAGGGAAAAGGAAAGAAAAACAAGAAAAGGCCAGAATCATGTGACCATGGCTTCCAATTAAAGCACCATCTGCCTGAATGGCAGGAATTATCTATACTTACCTGGGACTTCCTGCAGCCCCATGTGGTTGACTGGCTCCTTTGCAGTCCTACCCAGCCGCTCCGTTCTCCCATGGTAGCCACTGGTATTTTTGTCAGTTAAGGCCAGTTTTGCAAGCATAGAATGTTCCCAGCCGTTACTTATAGGTTCGTGAGGTCGGGCCGCACATGCGCTGAAGTGGTCGACTGGCCCAGACTGAGACTAATACTGTAACTACCACAGGAGAAAAAAGTGGCCTAATAGGATGACAAGAGAGCCATCCGACCATATAGGGCTGGAAGAAAGCCCCAACTAAGTATAAATAATGCAGTTTGTACTGTCTCCGATTCACTTTAATTATAATAAATCTGGAATTTGCTTGTGCTTTTAAGAGAAAAAATACTTAAAAATGACTAATTATTTCATATATTTTCTATGCATAGATGTCCAATTTATGTAGATGTTTTATTTTTAGGTGCACTGAAGGGGCACTAAAAATAGGTGGATATTAGGATTCTCACTGAGGCGCTACACCTGCTATTGCCGAAATTCTGTTTTGTCCCCATGTTTATTGCCTGATGAAGCGGGCTGGGCCAGCGAAACGCGTTGCACTGTTTTTGGGGTACCGTATAATAAATGTATTGATTTATATGAAGACAGGATCTCGTGTCTGCTTTTGGGAGGCAAGCCCACCACTTCCTCCAAGCAATTTTTAAAAATGTGATTGACTTTTATCCTGCTGGCGCCTCTGTTCTACATACAAATACTCTGTGTCCACTCCTGGTGGAGGGGAGTGCTACCCCCTTTCTTGTTTCTTTACTACAGAGAGCGACTTCTTAATCCTGAGTGAGGACAGGTCTAATCTCCTCACCTGCCTATTGAGTGGTTGCCTCATGTTTGTGAGTATAAATTATCTCACTAAACCACTTACCAATTGTCTTTAACATACTACACCATATTGGACTCTCGGTTTTTTTCTATTTTATTTTCTTTTTCTATGTTATTGGATATTAGGATTGTAAGAGAGAAAAAGTGATAATTATGCAATCCTGGTGATCAGGTGATCAGGAGCCAATCAGAATCACTCCTTACTCATTCCAGAAGGTGTCAGCTGTCAAAGCATGCAAAGATGCTGGAGTAAGAATCTACTATGATCCTTACATCTACTCTACTCTTACAGTACTCAACTCAGAGACTTGCGTTTATGTAAGGTCAGTTAATGTCACTGACTTGGTGCTGAAGTGGCAGACCCCTAAGTGTAACACAAAAGGCGTATATTCCATGTATTTAACCTAGTCCATTCATGTTTGATGTGAAGGTCATATTTTTCCAAAGTCCTTTTCTGTATTTCCATCTGCCTCTGTAAAAGCACACTCGCATCATGCTTAAAGGGATACTGTAGGGGGGTCAGGGGAAAATAAATTGAACTTACCCGGGGCTTCTAACGGTCCCCCGCAGACATCCTGTGTTGGCGCAGACACTCACCGATGCTCCGGCCCCGCCTCCGGTTCACTTCTGGAGTTTCAGACTTTAAAGTCTGAAAACCACTGCGCCTGCGTTGCCGTGGCCTTGATCCCGCTGATGTCATCAAGAGCGCACAGCGCAGGCCCAGAATGGTCTGTGTCTGCGCAGTACACTCCTGGTGACATCAGCAGGAGTAAGGACATGGCAACGCAGGCGCAGTGGTTTTCTGACTTTAAAGTCAGAAATTCCAGAAGTGAACTGGAGGCGGGGCCGGAGCATTGGGGAGTGGCTGCGCCAACACAGGATGTCTGCGGGGGACCATTAGAAGCCCCGGGTAAGTTCAGCTCATTTTTCCCCGACCCCCCTACAGTATCCCTTTAAGCTTCACTTCACTTCCTATCACCTGGCAATTTCCAATCATTGCCAGACCTTTTATGAAGACATTACAGAGAATTCCTTAGTTCGTAAGGACTTGTCGCTTTAAATTTGAGTACTGGATGAGGCCGATAGTTAGATCACAAATTTGGGAAAAGAGGCGCCCCAGTATGAATAAAATTGAATTAAAAACCAATGAAATGAAAAAAGTCAGGTGGCTTACCTCAATGAAGAGATCTTTGCGTGAACACAGAAATCTTTATTAAGCACAGGCATCGCGTTTCGCGGGTCTAAGCCCGCTTCCTCAGGCCAATAACAGTGCCTAGAAATAGCAATTTGCAAGCCTCAATACATAGCTTCTTATTTAATACCAACATACATAATTCAATAAATAAATGAATATATATTCACTAGCCAACCCGCGTCGTAGCATACGCCGCATCTATCTATCTAAGGCCTAGTGCACACCGAGCGGTTTTTGGAGCGATCCGCCGGCCGCATCCGCCTGTAAAAACGCTTGTCTAATGTATTGCAATGGCATGGTGCATACCGGCGGTTTGAGGTTTTTGCCAAGCCACAAACGCGCCTCCTGCTGCGCGTTTGCGGTTTTCGGAAGCGTTTCGTCCTCAATGTAAAGTATAGGAAAAACGCAAACCGCTCTAAAAAACACTACTTCAGAGAGGTTTGCCAGGCGTTTTTGTTACAGAAGCTGTTCAGTAACAGGTTTTACTGTAACAATATTTGTAATCTGCTACACAAAACCGCACCCAAAACCACTAGGCATGTTTAGAAAACCTCTCTAAACATACCTAGAATCGCTCTGAAATCAGCTCCCAAAACAGCTAGCGTATTGCGGATCTGCTAGCGGTTTTGGTGTGCACTGGGCCTAATAGAGTACGTGCCTCAACCTTGAAGCAAGAAGTAGTAGGCTTTCCATGAGAAAATGTATGCATGCTCAAACACCAAGTTTAACCCTAGCAAGTCTGGCTTTGCAAATCCGGCCTAATTGGCTATTCATGAGGCAATGCTCATGCAAATATGCATTTGCTTTCGCATGCCAAACTATGCAGGGTCCAAAAACCAATACCGCAAAGTGATCGCCCTGCGGGAATAAGTTCATGCTACATTAGCACTATCCCGGAGCGCCACAGGGAGGCTTCCCAATGCCCCCATACAACCGGGGGGACCGCTGGGTCCCAGGCTCTCTCACTGCCTGCGAACCACAGCCAGGGCTACCATAGAGGCAAAGAATGCAATTGCCCCAGGGCCCCAGAGCCTGTAGGGGCCCCAAGTGGCTACAAGAGGGAAACAATTTTTTTTCAAAAAGACCTTATAGTTTTTGAGAAAATCGATTTTAAAGTTTCAAAGAAAAAAAATACACATTTAAAAACCTGCCGACTTTAACGGTTAATAGCAAATCCACCTTAACTGCTAGAAACCGTAGGATATGTTAAGGAGATGGTTGGGAATAAGAGGAAAAAAACATTTTTCAAAAAGACCTTATAGTTTTTGAGAAAATCGATTTTAAAGTTTCGAAGGAAAAAAGTATACTTTTAAATACGGTAAATGTCACTTTTAGTAGCAAACCTAACGGTAGTGTCATTTTACATGTATCAAAAGAAAGAGCAATTAATTTCCTGACGGGGTTTCCAGGGGGTCCATTCGCAGTACGTTTGGACCTCCTGGAAACCCCTCCGCAGCTGCAGCACTTTGGCCAAGGATCGCTATACAGCCGCAATATGGCTGTATGAAGATCCCTGGCATATACATATATATATATATATATATATATATATATATATATATATATATATATATATATATATATATATATATTGTTTAGAGTGTGGGAAATTTATTTAAAAAAAATTATGTGGGGTCCCCCCTCCTGAAGCTTTTTAACCCCTTGTCCCCCACGCAGACTGGGATAGCCAGAATGTGGAGGTCCGACCGATTGGGGCTTCACACTCTGACTATACCAGCTGCAAAAAAGGTCCCTTAATGCAGATTTTTGTTCCAAGGTATCTGTTGGGGGCCCCCCAGGTTTATTTTGCCCTGGGGCCCCAGCTCCTAATTTTAAAAACAGGCACTTACCTTAACGTCCATTGCGTTCTGCTACATGCGCATTAATTTTCTCATGGAAAGCATTTTGTGCAGTTTGTATCCTTTGGAGGCAGGTGGTGGATGGCTTGCTCCGGTGGTGTGAACCCTGGAGTGAGTTGTCTGCGCCTGTCCTCCCCCCCCCCTCTGGAGTGCTGTATGTGAGCCAGCCCTGAGCTCTAAAGCTCGGGGTGACCCATGCTTCTCTCCTTTCTCATGTGGTGCCCCCAAGTTAATGCGCATGTAGCAGAACGCAATGGATGTTAAGGTAAGTGCCTGTTTTTAATATTGGGAGGTGGGTGCGGACGGCTCTTCCCGGCGCTGGCCACACTTGGGGAGGGTGTCTGCGCCACCCAGCCTCCCCCTCCGGGGTGCCGCTGTGGTTCCCAGGCAGTGAGAGAGCCTGGGACCCTGCGGTCCCCTCGGTTGTATAAAAAGGGGGCATTGGGAATCCTCCCTGTGGCGCTCCTGGATAGTGCTAATGTAGCATGTAGCAGGGTGACCGCTTTGCGGTATTGGTTTGTGCATGCATTTGCATGAGCATTGCCTCATGAATAGCCAATTAGGCCAGATTTGCAAAGCCAGACTTGCTAGGGTAAGGCCTCTTTTCCATGGACTGTTTACAGGCAGTGAAATGCCTCTCAAACTCTCACAACTGCTCACTGCTGCCTGGTAACTGCTTGTTGCTGCCTGGTATCTGCTCACTGCTGCCTGGTAACTGCTTGCTGAGCACACAGCTCAACAGTCTGTGGAAAACAGGCCTTAAACTTGGTGTTTGAGCACGCATACATTTTCTCATGCAAAGTACTTCTTCTTCTGGCTTGAAGGTTGAGGCACGCCCTGGGGGCAGGGCACTACTTCTTCTTCTTGCTTGAAGGTTGAGGCATTTACTCTATTATATATATAGATAAGACTAATACATGCATAATCTTACATGCAGATGCATATGTATACACATGTAGACACACGCAGATGCTCGCGTCTGTACGTATGCCTGGTGTGGTCACATAACACTTTATGCAGTCAGAAATTGTATAGTGTATATGCACAATATACATCTCCATATTATATGCTGGATGTATAAAAACATCAATGGTAAAATAGGGAACTGTCATAACATATAGATCTGAGGTAAAATAGGTAGTTAGATCATTAGATGATCTACCGATAGTTAGATCATCGGTTGTGTGATAATGCCGATATTCTACTATTGCCTTTCCCGCCACTTAATTCAAACACTAACCCCTGTAGCTATACCCAACATTAACTCTCCCTCTATATCAGGGATGAGCAGAAACTACGCCAGTGCGAATTTACGCATCATAGTGTGCATCTACGCATTGTAGTTTGCAGGTGACGTTTCAAAACTACGCTTACGAATTTACACGTAGCGAAGTACCGCTACACATAGCTTACGCCCACTATGCGTAGTTAACATGTGTATTGCGTATTGAACTACGAATGCGTTACTCGCGTCTAATTTTCCGCATGCGGTTGTATGCTTACAAATTTATGCATTGGAAAGGGGAATGTACGCATAGAAGAGTTCCGGTTATAAGTATATACAGAGGAATTAATGCGTAAAATTTTCTGCATACGGGCCTAAGCATCCGCATACACTAAATCCGCGTAATTGCGTATTTTAACGCGTATTCTACGAAATGCATACGAAGCGAATATTTGATTTCGAAGCCGTAGTTTGGCGAAGCGTAATTGTGTAAAACTACGCGTAGTTCCAGCGTAGCAAAGTTGGCTGACTACGACTATCCCTGCTCTATATGCCTAACAATAACACCCCCCCCAATCCCCCATATCTACACCTAACACCCTCTACCTTTGCCTGACATGAACAGACTCCTATGTAGACCATATCTGGAGGTAAGCCAATAATCATTATTCTCTGACTCCATTGCCGGTGACCCCGGTGACCAAATAAACCAGATAGCCAGAGCTTGGCTTCTAAAAGCTTAACTCCGGAGCTGTTCCCTGATCGCCAGCACCCAAACATTGTTAGGTGAGTATCCAGCTTTAGGGGCTTAAAAGGACCAAAAGCCCTCTTACTAAAAACGTTATGCTAAACAGAAATATGCAACAAACAAAGATCATGAAAGGTCCGGTACTGCATCCACTGCATCCGCCTAACGACCATTTCGCTATGGCAGCGTCTTCAGAGGCAAGTGTGGCCACACTTGCCTCTGAAGACGCTGCCATAGCGAAACAGTCGTTAGGCGGGCCGTAGCCACCACCGTGCCCCACAGCCTCATGTAATCCACAACGGGTATGTGCTTCTTGCATACATGATTCTTTCAATGATTGTCTGAAGAAACTTGGAGAGCCGTAAGCAATAAAGCTCTTTTTATGGAAAGTGGATGCAGTGCCGGACCTTTCATGTTCTTTGTTTGTTGTATTGACATTTGCTAGTATTTCTGGGCCCTGAGCACGCAGTTCCTTTTATGCACAATATTACCTGTGGAATTGGTGTATTTGTGAATTGAAAGGTATATTTTTTGACACGCTGCCATGGTGCCTGTCACTACATATCCTCTATGGCCCAGTGCACACCAAAACCGCTAGCAGATCCTCAAAACGCTAGTGGTTTTTGGAGCAGATTTCAGAGCGATTCTAGGCATGTTTAGAGAGGTTTTCTAAACATGCCTAGCGTTTTTGGGAGCGTTTTTGTGTAGCAGATTACAAATAGTGTTACAGTAAAAGCTGTTACTGAACAGCTTCTGTAACAAAAACGCCTGGAGAACCGCTCTGATCTAGTGTTTTCCAGAGCGGTTTGTGTTTTTCCTATACTTTACATTGAGGCAGAAACACTTCTGCAAACCGCAAACGTGCAGCAGGAGGCACGTTTGCGGTTTGCTAAAAACCTCAAACCGCCGATGTGTACCATCTCATTGAAATACATTAGCCAAGCGCTTTCACTGGCGGAAGCGGTTTGCGGATCACAACAAAAACCACTCGGTGTGCACTGGGCCTAAGGGCCCTTTTCCACTACAGCGTTTGCGATTGCTTAATCGCAAAACCGCAAACCGCTAGTGATTTTAAAATCACTACGGTTTGCTTTTTAACGTAGGAATCGCAGTAGGTAATTTCCACTACCGCGATTCGTTTTTTACTTGATCGCGATCGCGCCGCAGAATGATTTTTTTGCTGCGATTTTGCTATGCAGTGCATAGCATAGCAAAATCGCGATCGCAAACGTCGGGAAATCGCCGGGAATTTTTTTCTTTTGCTGAATCGCAATCGCTAGCGTTCAGCGCGAACGTTAGCGATTGCTAGTGGAAAAGGGCCCTAAGTGTCGCTAAGCAGAAATATGCCTTCTTAAAACAAAAGGTACTTGCGATTATTTAGGCCAGAGTGAGCATATTAGGTCTCCCACAATGCATCACTGCTGAATATGCAAATCATCCCTTTGGTGTCACTGTAAGCTAGCCACACCTACAGAACCGCTGGAATGCATGATTGATGCGTCGGCTTATGCTTACAGACTGTTTCAGATTGTTATTATTGTTATGTTGTTGCAATTAGTGCAGAATGCTGCTGCCAGATTGCTAACAAACCAGCCTCGCCACTGTAACATTACACCGATCCTTCGCTCACTGCACTGGCTACCAGTAGAATGGAGAATACTCTTCAAGATTGGACTGCTGACATTCAAATCCCTGCACAATCTGGGCCCTGGATACATGAAGGACCTGCTGAAGCTGCACCACACCTCTCACAACCTCAGATCAGCAGGTTGTATAAACTTGGTCACTCCCAGAGTGCACCTCAAAAAATCTGGAGATAGAGCCTTCTGTCATGCTGCCCCCTACTCTTTGGAACTCCCTGCCACACCCAGTAAAGACAGCACCATCCCTGGAGCTATTCAAATCCAGACTGAAAATCCACCTGTTTAGCCTGGCATTTCCAGACTTATAGAATTCTTCCTCTGTACCACGATGGTCTGAGCCGTGCTTATGCGCTTTGAGTCCTACGGGAGAAAAGCGCTTTACAAATGTTATTTGTTGTTGTTGTTGTTATGGAATCTCTAAGGAATAACCTTTTAGTGGTACGACAAACAGTAACCCTTGTGTCCGTGATGGACTGGGGGGGGGGGAATCAAGT
The DNA here is from genome assembly GCF_040937935.1 of Hyperolius riggenbachi. Classification (NCBI taxonomy): domain Eukaryota; kingdom Metazoa; phylum Chordata; class Amphibia; order Anura; family Hyperoliidae; genus Hyperolius; species Hyperolius riggenbachi. The sequence goes on from NC_090649.1 coordinate 488,824,550, forward strand.
CACACAGTACAACTGCAAATTGAAGCATACAGAGAATACATACATGAAAGTATGCTTCACCACCACTGTAAACGCGTGCGTTGTTGGATGAACGCAAAGCACGCTGTGTGTAACTCCGATGGAACTCGCCGCATCGCACCCAATGTGAATGTACTATAGGAATATCATTGCATCGCATCAGAATGCGATTCTATTGTCCGTTGTGTTGGGACTCAATGGACACAGTGTGAAAGAACCCTAATGGCCGATCCTTTCATGATGGGAGGCAGAGAGGTGGCTTTGTAAAATCCATTCTTAGCAGCACATTCTTGGTAACATCTAAAGTAACTCCACTTTTTACACTTATAACATGGCATTCACTACACAGGAAATTCAGGCGGGAATAATACAAATTTGAGGTGGGTACGTCCACACACAGGGGCTTTCAACGTGGCTACATGGCAAATGCAAAATCCAACAAGTTTAAACTGTCATAGGTGGATGCAGAATGAACTGGAAAGATACTGGTAATTCAAATTCCATTCAGAATCAGAATCAGAAACTTTATTGAAAAATAATGTGAGTATGTAATGTGAAATATTAATCGGTAATGTGTGGTCAAGAGGTACTGCCTCTGCCTGTGAAGCATGAGGCCATGTGTTTGACTCCAGGGTCAGGAGAAAAAATTAAAGTGTAAATAGCTAATAAGTTCCTGTTGCACTAAGGATACAGCTGGCCCACCACTCAGCTATAAGCGAACTCATCCCCATTTCATATGAGCCCAATCCAGATTCAGAAGAATAAAACGTGGCCCCTGCGGATTTGCAGGCCGTGGCTGTGGCCCGTATTGCCTTTCCACAAATCAACACTTAAGCTATCTTGTTTGTTTTTTATTTCCAAAAAAGCTTTGTTGTTTTTATTTCCAAAAAGTTTTTTTTATTTTTTTTTTTATTTCCAAAAAGTGTTAATTCAACTGCAAAATCAAATAAATATTTATCTCACATCTGCATGTGATCTGTAAAATATTTCATAAACACGTTTTGTTTACACACACACACACTACAGAACCACGTGCTCCCAAAGCCGCTCTGATGTCGTCATTATAATTATTACTAATGCAAGATGAGATTCTGGTGTTGTAGGGTGTGGAGGCATCCCGGATTCCTCCGCTTAGCCAAATTAAGAGTTAATTGCTTTGTCTTCTCATTTCCCCTCAGCGCTTGCAGTGCTCCCGCACCTGGGAAAACAGCTTATGCATTCTGCCTTTCAGAGCTTCTTCAGAACAGGATTTGCCAAAGTACACAGTCAACTTGTGGAATTTCCCCGAGCTGGGAATACATTGCTCCAACAATATAACATCATCTCCCCTAAAGGTAAAAGTGTCACCTCAAAAGGTGTTCCGCTCTGCTCAGCGCAGGCAGAGTGTCCTGCGGGCTATCGGAGGGGGGCATCAAGCTACCTCTGCATGACAGTGGGGTTCAGATCATACTAGGACAAGACTCTAGAGAGTCCCAGATGTATGCAAACAAAAATTAAAGCGGACCTCATCTCAGAACTTCATCTCTGCTCTAAAAGATAAGAAACAGCATAATAGCCTTTAGGGCTCTTTCACACCAGAGCCCTTTTTCAGTGTGTTAACGCAAAGTCTATACTTTGCGTTGACCAAGGTAAAAGGAAACTCCATAGACTTTCATTTTACCTTTCACACCCGACGTTGCGTTTCGATGCGTTGCGGCACGACGCACCCAGGAGCTTTTTCTCGTCGGGAATCAGCGTTTTCCCGTCGGGTTAATTAATACTACCGCCGCGTTGCGCCGCAGATTCCCGATGACAGCCGCAGGCTACTCAACGCGTGCAGGAGAATTGCTTCTGCACACGTTGTTAGATGTGAAAGGAGCCTAAGGCTGGGTGCACACATAGCACAAATGCTAGCGTTGCGGAAAACGCTGCGCTTTTGCCGCTAATGAAAGTCTATGGGCTGCAGGAAAAAGGCATATGCATTTTCTATGCATTTTCAAACCCGCATTTTTAGAAAGGCTGGCTTTGTTGCATATTATGCAGGAACACTGCCAAAACGCATTAAATGAAAGTCAGTGGGAACGCAATGGTATGCTGTTGCCCTCCCTACAAGCCCATCCCTGATGACCCCTTCCCCCCTCCTCTCTAATTCCCAAAGGGCATCAGGGAACCAGATCCGGGTTTGAGCCTCAAGGGTTAGAAAGCTTAGTGTTAGTTATGGACATATGGTGGGACAGTATTAAGAGTTTATAACAAGGTTCCTGTCAGGCGTTAGGATCGATATTGATGAGTATCCAGGTGTCTAGAGACACCTATAACCACTTTGCAAAGATGCCCAGTCTGATGTGACTGGGCATCAGCTAGCCATAAACTTGTATTCAGGCCCGGATTTCCATCACAGGAGTCTATAGGCACAGATGTTCTGGCACCTTAGACTTTGCCTGCCACGAACCTACAAAGCCCCGCCAAACCGCATTGCAAATGTGCTGGCTGGCCCAGCTGTCACTTCCCTCCCGGCCCTGCTTGTAGACGTGTTGGCTACCGCCTTGCTTCTGGAGATTCTAGACAAGATTATCGCAGGAATCTCGTCAAACATCGATAGCACTGCTGTTGCCTCTAGCTGTGTTTGCTGGATGCAGCATAATGCGATGCAGACATTGTTCAGATATCACACCCTGCCCATCCCCCTGGCGATATTTATTGCGCAAAGATCTGGCATTCCCAGTTACTACTCAATCAAATATTTTCAAAAATTGTAATCAAATGGTGGTTAGGAGTGTACTAGTTTTTGGGAGATTCACGGTAGATTAAGTGTTCTATTTTATTAAAAATATTGTATCTTCTGCCCAACATATTTCTGCCTGTTCTGGGAGTAAAAAATATAGCAAAGGTGGCCAAGAACTGTTCCAATACCTGCAAATATGACAGTCTATTGGAATTCGTTTTGATGGTCAACCACTTCTGGGTAGTCTTGAATTTCCTCCATTTGTACGCAGTCTGTCTGATTGTCCATTGGTCCAAATTCTTTAGGGCCGGTTCACACGGACGCTTGGTGGCGTCTACCGCCAAGCGTTCGGGACCCATCGGCTAAACTCTCCCATTCAAGTGAACGGGAGCGTTTAGCATTGCGCGGTTACCGTCGATTGCATAAACGCGTAAACGGCCGTCCTTAGAAGCCGCATGCAACGTCCAGGGGCGGCTAGCCGGCGCGGCTTCATGTCCCCCTGCGGGGACGAGAAACGCCAATCGCGACAATCTCCGTACTGCCGCCACCAAACGAGACGTCACAGGACGACGCAACTTCCTGGCTGCCCCAACGCTGCCTGCCGCCCGTGTGAACCGGCCCGAGAAGTTCTTGAAACCCTTTCCAGATTTAAAGGACATCACCAACTCTGTTCCTGAGCTCTTCAGACACCTTCTTTGTTCGAGCCATAATACATGTTCACAAATGCATCCCCTATATTTGACTTTCACTGACACCTGATTGTTATGTCATTGGTTGAAAACAGCAAGCTCTGACTTCAACTTCAAATTATATAATAATACCATACCTCCCAACTTTTTGAGATGAGAAAGTAGGACACTTAAGCCACGTCTCTGCCACATCCCTGATCACGCCCCCATCACACCCTTAGTCACGCACACCATAAAGATTTCATAAGAAAAATATGTTGTTTTATAATTCAAACCACACTGGTCCTTTCTATCCTGGTCCATTTTTCATATTAACACATGGAAATAAGAAATATATCGTTTTAAAGGATGAGAATAAAGTTTAGAGGCAATCAAACACATTTTTTGGTAGAAAAATACATATATTTACATAGAAAAAGGCACAAAGTCCTGAAAGAGGGACAAATGAGTAGGAAAGAGGGACAGAGGAACAGGGCTTCCAAAGAGGGACTGTCCCTCAGAAAGAGGGACAGTTGGGAGCTATGCATAATACTAATGATTCATATGCTTTTCCCATGTGCTATGATATGTTATTAGATAACTTTTTTAAAATAAATTTAAGACCCAATATAATATTTTTCAGGTATTGTTTTAGGTCACATTTGCAAAAAAAAACCCCAAAAAACAACAACCCAATTTTAAAGCGACACCCATGCTAACCTAGAAATAAAAACACACATATATAAGTAGATAAATACTAGTTCTCCTTACATAACAGATGTATTGCACTGTCCACGTTATGATTCCTGTGAATTTTATAAAGGAAAAAGCAGAGAATCCTATTCTAGACAGTTTCCATCTTGGTTACCTTTGAAGGAAGCTAATCCTGACATAATTTCCTCCCTCACTCTTTTTTTCTCCTCTTGCTAATTGTATATTCATTACCCGCCCTCCTCCAGTGTCTTCAGACACTCCCACTGAGATCTATACTAGGAAATGATTAATCCAAGAGGTCCGCACACTCACTTGTAGACCAAGTCTGCTTTTATTCAATAAACATGACACAATTCCATTCCATCAGCCAACGACTCGTTTTGGGGCCCCGAGGGGTCCCCTTTGTCAAGGTAATAACACTAAATGGTAACCAAGACTTGGTCTACAACAAGCGAGTGTGCGGACCTCCTGGATTCATCATTGACTGTATGCTTGGTCCTGCACCTCCAGGGTGCGGTGCGATTCTTCTTCTGACATTGGATATACTAGGAAGTGCACTCTCTTATGTCATTAGAAGGAGGGGGAAATAAAGGAAGAGGAGGAATATATTATAGATAAAAAAACAGCATGCTACTGTTTGGCAATGGCAATTAAAGGGCCAGTGCTCCTAAGGTATGTGATAACTCCAAACCATAACAGCAGAAAAAGTTATGAAAGTTTTGAATGCAGGATTAGAATCTTTATCACTTAATACACTCAGATCAGTTGCTGTTGAAATTTGATTTTTATGGTGACAATCCCACATTAAAGGATTCTCAAATTTTCAACCACCACTGTAGATAAAGTGGACCCAGCAGACCATGAAAAGTCTTTATTTCACATATAGTTGCTGAAGATCTGTCCTTGTTTAGCTACATAAAAATGTCTAATTAGGTCTCATCAGCAACTGTGAATAGACTGCAGGACAGCTCTCCCTAGAGTAAACACTGAAGCTTAACCCTCATAGTACTTCTTGCAAAAGTGAAACCAAGTAAAACGTCAAGGTTTCCATACATTGTAATGAAGAGAATGGAGTTCTGAGTTTAATTCCTATTGCAGCCAAAGAATAAAAGAATTAGCCAAGTGTAACGAATGTGGAATCGTCTCCGTGGTCAGCGCACCAGACGTGCGCTGACGCGGCGGATTTCCTCCACAAGCGTATAATTGAGGACACCCAGGCTAGGTGCTATGCACCCGCAGAGGGCAATTCCCACCGGCAGATGGCGCTGTGGAGTGCAGGCGAACACAGCCGCTGCACAGCCACAGATGCCAAATGGGAATTGTACAGATCCAGGACAAGGTACAATCAGGCAGGGCTGGATGGCCCACAGGGAACAGAGCAAAGGGACAGAACCAATGTGTGCCCACCAAACTAGTCGCCACCCAGCAACGGCGAACACACAACGGCGGAAACGAAGTAGGAAACGCGATAGCAAGAATGGCGATTGCAAATAGCGACACAAGACTGAGCAGGACAGAGCACCAGGGTAGCAAAGGCACAGCAAATCATACAAAGAGAAAGACAAGGAAAATAACAAACGCTAGCTGAACGCGAACACCGCACTCATTCGCAACAGTGCACGCGTTCGTGCGCGGTCTCCGTGTGTTACGCACAACAGAGACAAGCACGCCTAACTAACCAAAGACAGACAAACATGAAACAGAGAACGCGAGCGCTTGCCTAACGGTTACCTCACCGAGCCTACAGCAAGCGTTCGTATCAGACAAGACAGACAAACGTGAAACAGGAATTAGGCAGAAAGGATCCACCGCTCTTCCGTCAGAGCAAGTGTGATCCAAGCAGAAACACAGATCAGAAAGATCCACAGCCGCTACCGCTAGCGGTTAGTGTGATCCAGGAAGACAGATCAGAAGGATCCACAGCACTAGCGCAAGGCGAGTGCGATCCAGGTAGACAGAACAGAAGGATCCACAGCACTGGCGCAAGGTGGGTGCGATCCAGGTAGACAGAGTAGCAGAACAGAAGGATCGACAGCACTAGCGGAAGGTGGCTAGCGTTTCAAGGAGACAGAACAGAAGGATCCACAGTGCTAGCGCAAGATGCCAGCGCGATCCAAGTGAGACAGATCAGAAGAGATAGCTGGTAGCAACCGCTGCACCAGCTATACTCCAAGAACAGAGATCAAAACCATTTCCTGTCGACCACCGCTGGGACAGGACAACAGCAACAGAACAAACAAACAGATAAGCAATCCTAACTGCACTAAGGAAACCTGCCTAGTGCAGTTTTCCAGGAATTACTCTAAGATAACTTCAACAAGAAGTAGCATGGCTGACACTCTCTAGTAGTGTTTACTACAAACCCTGAAGGAATGACCAGCCAAGGACTGTGGGTAATCCCAACCTTTATACAGCCAGTCATCACAGGAGGCAGGTAGGGGATTTGCATAACGAATGTATGCAAATTCCTCAGCAGCAAGCTGCAATACTGACAAAAAGTCTCTCTTAAAGAGACCTGCAGAATGCAGACCTGAACAGTGGTCAAAAAGCTGCCTGTCTGCACAGGCAGCTGAGCAGATTTTCACAGTACCCCTCCCCCCCTTCTAGGGTCGAATTCCAGACGACCCTCAAAACTGATATCTCCAAACCACTCTAACAGAAGACTCATGAAGGTCGGGACAGCCCGACAAGGTCCAATTCCAGAGTCAGTCCACCCGAAACTGACCTCATCGGAAACAGAAGCCACCGAAACATGCCTGTCAGCACTACAAGTCTCAGCGTAACACCCATCAGGACTGTGGATACCGGAGAAGAAGCCACCGACACCCTCCAGACAATACCCACCACCTTCCAAGGAGCGTCCGAAAATACCAAATCTGCCACAAAATCTGTTCGAAGTGTCTCTTTCAAAACAAAAGCCGCTCTTGATCGTATTTAGGGTACCAAGCAAAACTTCTCTCGGAATCTCCCAGAACGCCTTGAAGCTCTGCAGAGATTCCAAGAAGCCAGAACGCTCACCAGGCTCACATGGAGAGCTACCAAGCACCCCATGGAACCTATGACAGTTCCAGATTCAGAATTAGCAGGACACCCATCAAGATCAGGACTTTCAGGGACCACTTCTGGGCATGCAAGCAGGCAGGCTAAATCAGAACATGTCTTCACCGAGGAAGCATCTGAGTACGCTGGTAACCGAGGCACACTTGGGCTTTCTGGGTCACAGAGCACACTGGGGTACACCAGCACAGGAGAAACCTCAGGACATGTCGGGGAACTGCCAACCTCAGAGTCCGGCATGACAAGACCAAAACCAGTACCGGGCAGAGAATCATCATGAGTGGAGGTCACAGGTACTGGTCTTTCAAAAGAAGACTCGGACATAAATTCAGAATTTTCTGTGACTGTAATATCATCATTGACTACATATGAGTGAAGCTCCACCAGAGCTGCAAAGGTAGTCAGCACAACAGCAATGCCTACTGAAGTGGGCAACACCTCAGAAGGACTTGGGGGGCAGGAGACATCTCCTACAAGTTCTGCTCCCTTTGGGAGGAACTCGGAGACCTCCAGAACATCAAACAAGACCTCAGGAACATCATTTTACAGGTTTTCTAAGAAGGATTCTGAACTATCCAAGTTACAGGGCAAAACTGGAACTTTATTTTGTGGACAGGGCAGATGTCCCAGGGAAGGTTCCACCATAAACTGAGACTGAACTTCATCATAATTAGCGGGATGTACAGGAATATTTACTGGAACACACACTGACTCCCTAACTTCATTCTCACTGCACCCAGAATCCTGCGTAGTAGTCAAACTAGCTTGCAATTCCAAAAGTGCAGAAAAACAGGTGAAAATAGCAGCAATACCTAGACGAGCCTCTAGGGACACGGCAGGAGATATTGTACAAGGCAATATTGACTCATCCAGAGTACAGGGTGGAGAGTCAGAACTTTCTTTAAAACAAGAAAGGGGTTCCCAAATGTCAGTGTGATTGGACATCATATTGTTATTCATGGTACAGGGCAGGCTCAGAGAAACCTTCTCTGGACCCAGCAAAGATGCTTTCATAGCGCAAACCTCCGCGATCTGCGGAGCAGACTGCAAGGCATCTAGGACAGAAACACTGGAGCAACTGTCATCAGGCAACGGGCCCCTACAGGTGTGAACAGGGTGAGACAGAGACTCATTTGCAGAAGAAATAGCGACATCAACAGGATAAACTTTATTAGGCATAATAATTTTACTTTTGACGCTGCATAGTCGAGAAATTTTCCCCATAGCAGGGTCACAGATGGAAGATCTCAAAGATCTGTTTCTAAATGGCAAAGGATCCCACACATCCTTGTGGAAACCGGCAGACTCATGCCGATCACAATCTGCAGGAACATCCGAGAAACAGGCATCAGATCGCACAGATTCAAACTGCACACTGTCAGGAGAGAATCCTTCAGGATTCGCACAGGAATCAACCACAGCGGCACACTCATTCATTTCAGATTGCACAAAGTCAAGACTCACATGCTTTACCCCAGAAAGGCAGGAACAATCATCCGACAACGATTTCTCTTTATTGGAATCAATTGGTTGGTGTGTGTGCAACTCATCCAAAATCGTCTGCCACACATAAATCACCAGATCCACATCACCCTTGTCACATTCATCAGAATCAATCAAAAGGTACATAGAGTCAAGACAATCGTTCAGATATAAAAATCGCAAAAGGTTTTCCAATCAAAATCAACTTCTTCCACCAAGGCCCCGATTTCCCATGAGGCGAATGGTGGTTCAAACAACCCGGTATCTAGATAATCTCCATATGGGTGGGGATCAGGAACGAGTACAGATTTTTTAACTGCTTTAATATAGCGTGCGATCCTACCTATAATAGGATCCACATACGCTTTTGTCTCAGGCAATGACATCTGAAGCAAATCAAAGGTTCCCTCTGCCCTGGGAATTTTGGTTTGGCTGGTCATTCTGTAACGAATGTGGAATCGTCTCCGTGTTCAGCGCACCAGACGTGCGCTGAAGCGGCGGATTTCCTCCACAAGCGTATAATTGAGGACACCCAGGCTAGGTGCTATGCACCCGCAGAGGGCAATTCCCACCGGCAGATGGCGCTGTGGAGTGCAGACGAACACAGCCGCTGCACAGCCACAGATGCCAAATGGGAATTGTACAGATCCAGGACAAGGTACAATCAGGCAGCACTGGATGGCCCACAGGGAACAGAGCAAAGGGACAGAACCAATGTGTACCCACCAAACTAGTCGCCACCCAGCAACGGCGAACACACAACGGCGGCAACGAAGTAGGAAATGCAATCGCAAGAATGGCGATTGCAAATAGCGACACAAGACTGAGCAGGACAGAGCACCAGGGTAGCAAAGGCACAGCAAATCATACAAAGAGAAAGACAAGGAAAATAACAAACGCTAGCTGAACGCGAACACCGCACTCATTTGCAACAGTGCACGCGTTTGTGCGCAGTCTCCGCATGTTACGCACAACAGAGACAAGCACGCCTAACTAACCAAAGACAGACAAACACGAAACAGAGAACGCGAGCGCTTGCCTAACGGTTACCTCACCGAGCCTACAGCAAGTGTTCGTATCAGACAAGACAGACAAACGTGAAACAGGAACTAGGCAGAAAGGATCCACCGCTCTTACATCAGATCAAGTGTGATCCAAGCAGAAACACAGATCAGAAAGATCCACAGCCGCTACCGCTAGCGGTTAGTGTGATCCAGGAAGACAGATCAGAAGGATCCACAGCACTAGCGCAAGGCGAGTGCGATCCAGGTAGACAGAACAGAAGGATCCACAGCACAGGCGCAAGGCGAGTGCGATCCAGGTAGACAGAGTAGCAGAACAGAAGGATCCACAGCACTAGCGGAAGGTGGCTAGCGCGATCCAAGGAGACAGAACAGAAGGATCCACAGCGCTAGCGCAAGATGCCAGCGTGATCCAAGTGAGACAGATCAGAAGAGATAGCTGGTAGCAACCGCTGCACCAGCTATACTCCAAGAACAGAGATCAGAACCATTTCCTGTCGACCACCGCTGGGACAGGACAACAGCAACAGAACAAACAAACAAACAGATAAGCAATCCTAACTGCACTAAGGAAACCTGCCTAGTGCAGTTTTCCAGGAATTACTCTAAGATAACTTCAACAAGAAGTAGCATGGCTGACACTCTCTAGGAGTGTTTACTACAAACCCTGAAGGAATGACCAGCCAAGGACTGTGGGTAATCCCAATCTTTATACAGCCAGTCATCACAGGAGGCAGGTAGGGGATTTGCATAATGAATGTATGTAAATTCCTCAGCAGCAAGCTGCAATACTGACAAAAAGTCTCTCTTAAAGAGACCTGCAGAATGCAGACCTGAACAGTGGTCAAAAAGCTGCCTGTCTGCACAGGCAGCTGAGCAGATTCTCACACCCAGTCAAGGCCAGATTTAAACTTTTTGTGCACCTAGGCCAAGTGTGTTGTGGTTCGCCTTTCATGTTCAGCAGCGCCCCTCCCATTCCATGTCCAGCCCCCTCTTCCATGTGTATCATCTATGTGCAGCAGCCCCTCCCATTCCATGTGCAGCCCCCTCTTCCATGTGTATCATCCATGTACAGCAGCCCCTCCCATTCCATGTCCAGCCCCCTCTTCCATGTGTAACATCCATGTACTGCAGCCCCTCCCATTCCATGTGCAGCCCCCTCTTCCATGTGTATCATCCATTTCCAGCGCCCCTCCCATTCCATGTGCAGCCCCCTCTTCCATGTGTATCATCCATGTACTGTAGCCCCTCCCATTCCTTGTGCAGCCCCCTCTTCATGTGTATCATCTATGTACAGCAGCGCCCTCCCATTCCATGTGCAGCTCTCTCTTCCATGTGTATCATTCATGTACAGCAACCCCTCCCATTCCATGTGCAGCCCCCTCTTCCATGTGTATCATCCATGCACAGCAGCGCCCCTCCCATTCCATGTGCAGCCCCCTCTTCCATGTGTATCATCCATGTACAGCAGCCCCCTCCCATTCCATCCATGTGCAGCCCCCTCTTCATGTGTATCATCTATGTGCAGCAGCGCCCTCCCATTCCATGTGCAGCCCCCTCTTCCACGTGTATCGTCCATGTACAGCAGCCCCTCCCATTCCATGTTCAGCCCCCTCTCTCATGTGTATCATCCATGTACAGCAGCCCCCTCCCATTCCATGTTCAGCCCCCTCCTCCATGTGTATCATCCATGTACAGCAGCCCCTCCCATTCCATGTGCAGTCCCCTCTTCCACGTGTATCATCCATGTACAGCAGCCCCTCCCATTCCATGTTCAGCCCCCTCTCCCATGTGTATCATCCATGTACAGCAGCCCCTCCCATTCCATGTGCAGCCCCCTCTTCCATGTGTATCATCCATGTACAGCAGCCCCTCCCATTCCACGTGCAGCCCCCTCTTCCATGTGTATCATCCATGTACTGTAGCCCCTCCCATTCCATGTGCAGCCCCCTCTTTCATGTGTATCATCCATGTACTGTAACACCTTTCTTTCATGTACAGCTCCCTTGAGCATAAGTTTCCCCTTTTCATGTGTTGCTCCCCATTTTCAGCAGCCTCTTTCATATGCAGCAACCCCTCTTTCACATCCAGACGCCTCCTTGAGCTGCAGCTGCCCAAGGCCTGGGCCTCGACGGCCTTTCCAGAAATCCATCCCAGAGCCCAGTATCAGCTGGATGGCTTGCATCCTGGGATAGTGTAGGTGTTGATGCAGCACTGTGGCACCTAGAACAGAGTTCCTGGTGATAAATCTGGCCTTAGGCTTTGGGCAGCTTAATGAATTGCCCCAACATGGATTCCGCAAGTGATACATAAATATAATTTGTACATAACAAGTCTGGGTCTCATGTCCCAACACTTTCCTCCATTATAACAGCATGTGTAACCTCTAAATTAATTATAGTCCCAGCACGCAATATCAACTACTAGCAAAGTAGTTTGAAAGGTTCTTTTTGGTAATGTAGACCTTTTTTCGTAGTTCTAGTGCAGGTCTCAGTGCAGGGATTAGGAAGTACAGCAGTGCTAATATTACCCATTATTTGTTTAGTCTTCTCACAATGAACAAACCGATGATGGATACGAAGGATGAATAAGACGAGGTTATGAACTTCTAGTTTTTCAACCCACAATTCAGGCTGAACAATATGGATTTCAACTGCTTGTTTTGTCTCGCAATCCTGTAAAGACAGCTTGGCAGATGAGCACTATGATATAACTTTAAAAACCTTTTAAAACATCAGCGAGGTTCAAAAGTCTGTTTCTTTCTTTTTTCCTTGTAAATAATATCAACGGGTCATTGCTAAGAGGCCTGTCAAAATACCTGTTGGAAGTGTGTGGATTGCCAGCAGATACTGTAAAGACTCACGACGGCAGGAGAGGTGAAGAAAGACAGCCAGTCTGAGTTCAAATTGCTAAAGTTAGATTCACGAGAGAAGACTATGGATATTTCACTGTTCTTCACTTCTTTACCATCGCCAGATGGCTCTTACATGGTCTCCACCTCTCGGCTTGTGTTGAAAATAACACTGTTGTCTTCGAACATGATTCCCAAGTTTCCCTGACCTAAAATAGTGAAGAAGCTCCACCCTGAAGAGGTTCCTGAATAATCTCTCTTTTGAGTGGACAGCACTGCTCCTCGTCACACCAGCCTGGCTGGGGGGCTGCATCATTTCTGCAACTAGACGCAGATTCTCCGATAACTCTCCACTATGGTGTGGTGGAGGGATGTTTGACTTTTGCTGGGTTGCAAAAGGAGCAATCAAAGTAGTCGGTTGTCTATGGGGAGGGTGTGTGGTTGGTGCCACTCTGTTGTCCACTCTGGTGGTGGTGGGATGATATGGCAATAAGAGTGACAAGAAAAAAAAGAGTGGTGTCAGTGGGGTTAACCACTTGAGGATCGCGGTGTTAAACCCCCCCTAGTGACAAGGCCATTTTTTACTAATTGGGCCACTGCAGCTTTAGGACCTAGCTGCAGGACTGCACATCTCAGCACACAAGTGATTCATCTCCCCTTTTCACCCCACCAACACAGCTTTCTGTTGGTGGGGTCTGATCAATGTTGGTGGGGTCTCCCTCCCTCCCCCTGCCAGCCAATCAGCGTGATCGGCTGTCATAGGCTTCAGCCTATGACAGCCGATCACTCTTGTGCCTGCCAGGGGGACAGCTGTGTCACACGGCTGCCCCCAGTACTGCGCTGCTGCAAATCGCAGCGCTGTACAATTTTTATAGCCGGCGGTTTTGTCGTCTAACAGTCTCCAAGCGGCGATCTACCAAGCGCAATCTCCTGCTGGCCCCATAGAAGGCCGTTAGCCCCATAGAAGGCGTGGAGCGGTCCTGGGCTGCCACCGCATTCACGCCAATTGGCGTGGAGTGGCCGGGCAAAAGTTTAAAAGGTCGACCGATGAGTAACCTCACCTAAATTGGTGGCTGGTAAGCCTGTACGGAGTTCCCAGCAATGTAGCTTTATCCCTTGCTGGCGACCCCGGCTCCCTTGTACAATTCAATCTTTCACTCTTAGTATTGCCATTTCCTCCTTTTAGTGCAGTCCCTATACTACATTTCATTCTTAATGCAAAGCCACCCCACCTCACGCAAAGTCCTTCATCTCTACCCCACCACATGTACAGTTAGATGTTTGATTGCCAAGGTAACAGGCCTTGTGGTTGCTCCAGAACCCAGGCCAAATGAGCCCATTCTCTTACTCAGGGTTCCCCTCTAAATTTTTCACAGTAGCCTCCATTATGGAGTGCTCAGTAAAGCAATGGCTCCAGAGCTATCTGAAATGGCCTGCAGTGGTCGTCTCCTCTCTGGCATGGGACATGGGGCATGGCTGTGTGTGGACATGAGGAGAAGAAAAGCAAAGCAGGAGGAGAGGACCAATGTGCACTGGGTTAGATAAATAAGATGTCACTGCTTCTCTATCCACTCCAGGTGGCTGCTGGGAAAATATCACAGGAGAAGCCTGGGTAAGAAGTCGGGGGCCCTGTGGTTACACCAATATATCCAACTGCATTACACATTGCCATCTTGCAGTCTTTGGAACTTAATGAATGGACTGAAGAATGCAGGATCAGGGATTTTAGTTTCCAAACATTTTAAAAGAACATCTCAAGTTAGACAATTTGCACAATCGCATGGCATGTCTACTGTGATATCGGGGGTGTCATAAAGATGAGGAACGTCATCAATGTTAAAGTAGAAGAATCCACTGAACAACTAGTTTAGTGGAGAAATTAAATGCTCTGCAAATCATATCATCAGGGCTGTAGGGGGTCAGAATCGTGTTCTCAACTGTCCCACTGCTCAGAATGCTCAACAACATCAAGTGAATAACAACGGGAACATATTATTACAGAATAGAGTACACACTCTTACCACACCTCAAACTCCAGGGAACTTCTTCGTTCAATCCGGGGTCCCGTGTTTTAAAGTGAACTGGAAGTTTATCTGAAACTTTGGCATTCATTTTCTCTGAAGGTTGCTTTTTGTCAATTCTGGTTCTAATGGGTGGTATGTATAGATGGGGTTTGTACCACTGGGAAGACAGGTAAACCTTGGCTGAAATGACTACATGCTCTGTAAGTTTATGTTTTGTGAATTTTGTTTTTTTTCTCCTCTACAGCCAAGAAAGAATACTTTTGAATTTTTGCATAAGCTTGAGTCAAAGATAAAGGTAATAAGTCTAGCAACCTAAGACCAAAATTTGGAAGCCACTGGACATGTGTTCGATGATCCACTTAGACTGGCACTCCCATATTTCACTGGGATCATTCGGCTTATACTCAAGGGAACCAGGTATGTTTTGTGTAAAAGTTTCAGAGTCTTCATACCTGCCTTTTCATAGGATTAGGAGGATTATGGATTTTAAAGCATGCGTGAAAAGGCGTAAAACGTCTGTAAATACACATGGTTACAGGAAGCCTGTTAAAAGGTTAAACACACTGCCTTAGCAGTATGTTAGTGTCACTTACTGTTTCACCAGCAAGGAACTGTACAATACCCACCCAACCGACTAACCAAGCAGCAGAAAATTCAGATTTCACTTGGAAGCCGAATCCAATCCCTCCAATCCACACCAAGCCAATTATGGTTGGTAAGCAGTGAGCCACACCATTGACTGGTCGGGGATGGAAGGGGTATGTTTTAGTTTCTATATCAAATCTGTACTTCCTCCTGTTTGGTCTGATCACTGGATGATTTTTACCATTCTGTAGTGGCAGAAGAGTAATTGATACTGACGTACTACTAAAGGTGGCCATACACTTATAGATTTGCAGCAGATTTGGCCATCAGATAGTTTCCTGTCAGATGCCTGTAAGGTTGAATCTGACAGCAATCTATCTGATGTGTGCAACACAGTAGGAATAGATTTCCAATAGATTTCAGAATGAAATCTATTGAAAATCGATCAAAATGCAGGGTTGTGCCATTCGATCCAATGCAACCCTTTGGGCCATCATTCTGCTGCCAGCAGGCGATCGACCCAGATTTTCCATCTGGATTGATCGAGCAAATCGATCGAAAACGGACAGAAATTGATTGATCTGCTGATCAATCAAGCTTTCTGCTGAATCGATTTCTAGAAAGGTTGAATCGGCAGTCAATCGATGGGTAAATCGACCAGTTACATAGTTACTTGGGTTGAAAAAAGTCCATCGAGTTCAATTAGAGAACAAAGTACCAGCCAGCTCCCTCACATATCCCTGTTGATCCAGAGGAAGGTGAAAAACCCTTACAAGGCATGGTCCAATTAGCCCAAAAAAGGGAAAAAATTCCTTCCCGACTCCAGATGGCAATGAGATAAAATCCCTGGATCAACATCATTAGGCATTACCTAGTAATTGTAGCCATGGATGTCTTTCAACGCAAGGAAATCATCTAAGCCGACTTTAAATGCAGGTATAGAGTTTGCCATAACGATTTCCTGTGGCAATGCATTCCACATCTTAATCACGCTTACTGTAAAGAACGCTTTCCTAAAGAAAAGAAAAGTTGAAGAGAAATCGAGAGCCCAATATGGTGTAGTATGTCAAAATTGATTGGATAAATGAAACAGTGAGATGGTCATACTCACAAACACGGGTTACCACCTAGGTAACCACTCATTAGGCAGGTGAGGAGATTAGACCTGTCTAGTGTTGGGCGAACATCTAGATGTTCGGGTTCGGGCCGAACAGGCCGAACATGGCCGCGATGTTCGGGTGTTCGACCCGAACTCCGAACATAATGGAAGTCAATGGGGACCCGAACTTTTGTGGTTTGTAAAGCCTCCTTACATGCTACATACCCCAAATTTACAGGGTATGTGCACCTTGGGAGTGGGTACAAGAGGAAAAAAAAAATTTGCAAAAAGAGCTTATAGTTTTTGAGAAAATCGATTTTAAAGTTTCAAAGGGAAAACTGTCTTTTAAATGCGGGAAATGTCTGTTTTCTTTGCACAGGTAACATGTTTTTTGTCGGCATGCAGTCATAAATGTAATACATATAAGAGGTTCCAGGAAAAGGGACCGGTAACGCTAACCCAGCAGCAGCACACGTGATGGAACAGGAGGAGGCGCAGGAGGAGAAGGCCACGCTTTGTGAGACACAACAACCCCGGCCTTGCATGAGGGCAAGAAGCGTGCGGATAGCATGCTTTGTACCGCCATGCAGTCATAAATGTAATAAAGATAAGAGGTTCCATAAACAGGGACCGGCAACGCTAACCCAGCAGCAGCAGCAGCAGCAGCAGACGTGATGGAACAGGAGCAGGTGCAGGAGGAGAAGGCCACGCTTTGTGAGACACAACAACCCAGGCCTTGCATGAGGGCAAGAAGCGTGCGGATAGCATGCTTTGTACCGCCATGCAGTCATAAATGTAATAAAGATAAGAGGTTCCATAAACAGGGAGCGGCAACGCTAACCCAGCAGCAGCAGCAGACGTGATGGAACAGGAGCAGGCGCAGGAGGAGAAGGCCACGCTTTTTGAGACGCAACCCAGGCCTTGCATGAGGACAAAAAGCGTGCGGATATAGCAATGCTTTTTGCCGCCATGCAGTCATAAATGTAATACAGATGAGAGGTTCAATAAACAGGGACTGGAAATGCTAACCCAGCAGCAGCAGACGTGATGGAACAGGACTAGGAGCAGGCGCAGGAGGAGAAGGCCAAGCTTTTTGAGACACAACAACACAGGCCTTGCATGAGGACAAAAAGCGTGCGGATATAGCAATGCTTTTTGCCGCCATGCAGTCATAAGTGTAATACAGATGAGAGGTTCAATAAACAGGGACCGGAAACGCTAAACCATCCCAGATGTTCATTGGTCATGTTACTTGGTTGGGGTCCTGGAGTGTTGCGTAGTCGTTTCCAATCCAGGATTGATTCATTTTAATTTGAGTCAGACGGTCTGCATTTTCTGTGGAAAGGCGGATACGCCGATCTGTGACGATGCCTCCGGCAGCACTGAAACAGCGTTCCGACATAACGCTGGCTGCCGGGCAAGCCAGCACCTCTATTGCGTACATTGCCAGTTCGTGCCAGGTGTCTAGCTTCGATACCCAATAGTTGAAGGGTGCAGATGGATTGTTAGACACAGCTACGTCATCTGACATGTAGTCCTTGACCATCTTCTCCAGGCGATCGGTGTTGGAGGTGGATCTGCACGCTTGCTGTTCTGTGGGCTGCTGCTGCATGGGTGTCAGAAAATTTTCCCACTCCAAGGACACTGCCGATACCATTCCCTTTTGGGTACTAGCTGCGGCTTGCGTTGTTTGCTGCCCTCCTGGTCGTCCTGGGTTTGCGGAAGTCAGTCTGTCTGCGTACAACTGGCTAGAGGAGGGGGAGGATGTCAATCTCCTCTCTAAAGTCTCCACAAGGGCCTGCTGGTATTCTTCCATTTTGACCTGTCTGACTCTTTCTTCAAGCAGTTTTGGAACATTGTGTTTGTACCGTGGATCCAGAAGGGTATAAACCCAGTAATTGGTGTTGTCCAGAATGCGCACAATGCGTGGGTCACGTTCAATGCAGTCTAGCATGAATTGAGCCATGTGTGCCAGAGTCCTACCAGAATCCTCATCATCCTCTTGTGAGCGTTGTGATAGTTGTTGTGATGCATCATAGTCGTCACCTTCCTCCTGGTCTGCTTCTGCTGACCATTCGCGTTGAATTGTGGAAGTCCAACGTGCACCGCTCTGGCCCTCGTCAGTGGTGGCATGAAATTCCTGCTCCAACTCCAGCTGTTCCTCCTCCTCTTCTTCGTCATAGCTGCTGGGGCCAGCGTTCCCTGAGGCGGATGGCCTGATGTTGGTACCATCACGCTGATCGTTTTCTCCTTCAGATTCCCCCAGTTGCATCATGACAGCTGTTTCCTTGATTTTTAACATCGACCTCTTCAGTAAACACAGCAGTGGTATGGTAATGCTGACTGAAGAGTTGTCACTGCTCACAAGCAACGTGGATTGCTCAAAATTTTGGAGGACTTGGCAGAGGTCCAACATGTTGGCCCAATCGGATCCACAGAAGCTTGGCAGCTGGCCGGATGCGCCTCGGTACTGCGCCGTCATGTACTGGACCACTGCACTCTTCTGCTCGCAAAAGCGGGCTAGCATGTGCAGCGTAGAATTCCAGCGCGTAGGGACATCACACAGCAAGCGATGGTGGGGGAGATTGAAGCGCTCCTGCATCTTGGCGAGTGCCCCCGAAGCAGTACTGGAAGTTCTACAATGTTTGGCCACTCGACGCACCTTCAACAGAAGATCGGCCACGCCTGGGTATGTCCTCAGGAACCGCTGAACTACTAGGTTCATCACGTGCGCCAGGCAAGGGATGTGTGTCAGCTTAGCCAACCTTAAAGCGCGAATGAGATTACTCCCATTATCACACACAACCATGCCCGGTTTCAGGTCCAGCGGTGCCAGCCACAAATCCGTCTGTTCCTTTATTCCCTTCCAAATTTCCTCCCCTGTGTGCTGCTTATCCCCAAGGCAGATTAGCTTCAGCAACGCTTGCTGACGCATGCCAACAGCTGTGCTGCACTGCTTCCACGATCCTACTGCTGCTGGGTTAGCGTTTCCGGATGAGGTACAGCTTTGAGATGCGTTGGAGGAGAAGGAGTCAGAGAGGTAGGTGCTGCTGTTATCCAGTGGGAGGGACGGCGGTGCAGCTGTTTGTGGCGTGGGCAACACCCGTGCCGTAGCAGGTGAGGAATCGCTGCCAGGCTCCACAAGGTTCACCCAGTGCGCGGTAAGGGAGATGTATCGACCCTGGCCGAACGCACTCGTCCAGGTGTCAGTGGTGAGGTGAACCTTGCAGGCAACGGCATTCTTCAAGCTTCGGGTTATTTTGCTGACCACGTGCTCATGCAACTCAGGCACTGCAGAGCGTGCAAAGTGGTAGCGGCTGGGAACCACGTAACGTGGGATGGCCACTGACATCATGCCCTTGAAGCTGTTTGTCTCCACCAATCGATATGGCAGCATTTCGCAGGCCAGAAGCTTGGCTATGCTGGCTGTTACTGCCACGGCCCGGGGGTCATTTGCTGGCAATTTCCTCTTGCGCTCAAACATCTCCGACACAGACAACTGAACCGTAGCGCTGCACACGGAAGGGCTGTTGGTTGTTGTGTTTGAAGAACACTGGGAGACCTCAAGAGCACTACTCCGGAAAGTGACAGTGTCAGCGTCGTCTGATGTTTGTGAATGTTGTGAACCACGCAATGGCTGGGCTACTGCTGCTGCTGAGGCGGGTCTGGTGAACCCAAGGGAGGCAGTGTTGTTTCTGGTACCCTGTCCTGACGCGTTTGCCCAAAGAGTGGGATGTTTGGATAGCATGTGACGGCTCATGCTGGTGGTGGAGAGGTTGTTAATACTTTTCCCCCTGCTCAGGCGGGTCTTGCAAACCTTGCAAATCGCCATGGTAACATCCTCAGTGCAGTCTTCAAAGAAAGCCCAGACTTTGGAGCACCTGCCTCCTTGCTGGCGATTTCTGTTTGCTCCTCTTTTGCCTCTCACTTGAACTTCCACGCTTGTGGTGCCTGAAATTGCGCGCCGCCTACCTTGTGGCACAAGGCGAGCTCGTGCAGCAGTGGGTTCTTCAACAGACTCATCTGTGCTGCTGCTACGACGGCGATGTTCTCGTTCACAAACAAAATCTGGGTCTCTGTCCACATTGTCCATACCCTCCTCTTCCATCTCCTCAAACTCGTCATATGTCATTGTGGGCCGCCGCCGTGGAGTAGAGCTCCCCACAACAACCTCTGCGCAGCACACTCCAACGTCGTCTTCCAGATCTTGTCGGCCGACCTCCTGCAATTGCAACCCCTCCTGCCCAAATTGCTCTGGGATTTGGGTTTCCGAGTCCTCTTCGGACTCGCCTTGTATTTCAGTGCGCGGTGCATTTCCCACAGTTAACGGTTGTGAATCCAGGCACAACATTTCTGGCTGTTCCTCCATTGACCTTTGAAAGGTGGAAGTTTGTTGGGCTGGGAATAGCTCCTGCGAATACCCCATTGTGTCCTGAGGTAATTCATCGGACTGGTTATCTGGCAGTTGTGTGCGTGGTGTCGCTGCCGGTTGTGTCAGCTTTGTGCCCACTGGCTCCTTGTAACTGGCTGAGGACTCGGACCTCGTGCGTGATGTGCTGGTGCTGCTTAACCCACTGCTGGACGCTTGAGAGGTCATCCAAGTAATTATCTGGTCCTGTTCTTTTGGATTTGTGAGGGTTGTTGTCCTGGACAACATGGGCGGTATTGAGTGGGTTTTCTTGGGTGCTCCCCTGTGGCCTGTACGTGAACCGTCAGGGGAAACACCTCTTCCCTTGCCCCTCCCTCTTTCACCGGATTTCTTCCTCATTTCACTTATCCTTACAGTACACGCTGACTGGCAGCAGTACAGTGGCAGTACAGAAATGCTATACAGTACCACTATTCCCAGCAGCGACACAGAGCACAATGCTATACAGTGACGGGTGAGCGGTGTACCACTATTCCCAGCAGCGACACAGAGCACAATGCTATACAGTGGCGGGTGAGCGGTGTACCACTATTCCCAGCAGACACAGAACAGTACACAGAATGCTATATAGTGTGGCTGAACGAGCGGTGTACCACTATTCCCAGCAGACACAGAACAGTACACAGAATGCTATATAGTGTGGCTGAACGAGCGGTGTACTACTGTTCCCAGCAGACACAGAACAGTACACAGAATGCTATATAGTGTGGCTGAACGAGCGGTGTACTACTGTTCCCAGCAGACACAGAACAGTACACAGAATGCTATATAGTGTGGCTGAGCGAGCGGTGTACCACTATTCCCAGCAGACACAGAACAGTACACAGAATGCTATATAGTGTGGCTGAACGAGCGTTGTACCACTATTCCCAGCAGACACAGAACAGTACACAGAATGCTATATAGTGTGGCTGAACGAGCGGTGTACCACTATTCCCAGCAGACACAGAACAGTACACAGAATGCTATATAGTGTGGCTGAACGAGCGGTGTACTACTGTTCCCAGCAGACACAGAACAGTACACAGAATGCTATATAGTGTGGCTGAACGAGCGGTGTACTACTGTTCCCAGCAGACACAGAACAGTACACAGAATGCTATATAGTGTGGCTGAACGAGCGGTGTACTACTGTTCCCAGCAGACACAGAACAGTACACAGAATGCTATATAGTGTGGCTGAAAGAGCGGTGTACTACTGTTCCCAGCAGACACAGAACAGTACACAGAATGCTATATAGTGTGGCTGAACGAGCGGTGTACCACTATCCCCAGCAGACACAGAACAGTACACAGAATGCTATATAGTGTGGCTGAACGAGCGGTGTACTACTGTTCCCAGCAGACACAGAACAGTACACAGAATGCTATATAGTGTGGCTGAACGAGCGGTGTACTACTGTTCCCAGCAGACACAGAACAGTACACAGAATGCTATATAGTGTGGCTGAACGAGCGGTGTACTACTGTTCCCAGCAGACACAGAACAGTACACAGAATGCTATATAGTGTGGCTGAACGAGCGGTGTACCACTATTCCCAGCAGACACAGAACAGTACACAGAATGCTATATAGTGTGGCTGAACGAGCGGTGTACTACTGTTCCCAGCAGTGACACACAATGACTGGGGGGGACCCTGGCTAGCGTGGCTGGAGCGCGAACTACCCTGCCTGCCTACCCAAAGCTAAACCCACAGACAAATGGCGGAGATATGACGTGGTTCGGGTATTTATTTACCCGAACCACGTGACCGTTCGGCCAATCAGAGCGCGTTCGGGTCCGAACCACGTGACCCGTTCGGCCAATCACAGCGCTAGCCGAACGTTCGGGGAACGTTCGGCCATGCGCTCTTAGTTCGGCCATGTGGCCGAACGGTTTGGCCGAGCACCGTCAGGTGTTCGGCCGAACTCGAACATCACCCGAACAGGGTGATGTTCTGCAGAACCCGAACAGTGGCGAACACTGTTCGCCCAACACTAGACCTGTCCTCACTCAGGATTAAGAAGTCGCTCTCTGTAGATAGGAAGAAAGGGGGTAGATCACCCCTCCACCTGGGGTGGACTCAAATATATTGGTAGGTGAACAGAGGCGCCAGAAGGATAAAAGTACATAACATTTTTAAAAAATTGCTGGGAGGAAGTGGTGGGCTCGCCTCCGTTAAAGCAGACACCAAGGACTGTAAATATATAGATATACACATTTATTGAAAATAAATGTGTATATCTATATATTTACAGTCCTATTTACAGTCCCTTACAGTTTTCTTGACCCAATGTAATGCTAGACGCCCATGGAAAAAAATGCATTTGATGGAAACAGCCCATTGATTTTAAATATGATGTCAGAAAATTGGGCACTAGTCTAGTTTACTGGATCAAATAAGGAACTTCCTAGAAAACAATTCTCCAGTAACAGCCACTTCTTTGTAATTGGCTGAATACTGGGGGTGTTGTTTACTACAACCTATCTAAAACCTAGCAGTTCGAGAGACTGCTGTCCACCCAATCACATTAGTTTAACTTCACTATGAGGTTTCTTGCTGAGTCCCCTATACTAGACCAGCACAGAAAAATGCAGACATTTGGTGTAGCGTAACAATACCATGATGGAGGTTTTAACCAACTTCAGTTTTGCTTTAACCTTCTTGGCGGTAACCCCGAACGTAGTTCGGGGTAAGCCGCCGGAGGGTGCCGCTCAGGCCCTGCTGGGCCGATTTGTTTAATTTTTTTTTTGCTGGACGCAGCTAGCACTTTGCTAGCTGCGCCAGCACCCCGATCGCCGCCGCCGCGCGCCCGATCGCCGCTATCCGGTGCGGCGCGCGGCCCCCCCCCCCAGACCCCGTGCGTTGCCTGGCCAATCAGTGCCAGGCAGCGCCGAGGGGTGGCCCGGGACTCCCAATGACGTCCCGACGTCAGTGACGTCGGTGACGTCATCCCGCCCATCGCCATGGCGACGGGGGAAGCCCTCCAGGAAATCCCGTTCTTTGAACGGGATTTCCTGATCGGAGATCGCCGAAGGCGATCGAAGAGGGCGGGGGGATGCCGCTGAGCAGCGGCTATCATGTAGCGAGCCCTGGGCTCGCTACATGATATAGAAAAAAAAAATAAAAAAAAAACTGCCGCGCTGCCTCCTGGCGTATTTTTTTATACCGCCAGGAGGGTTAATGAATAAGAAGTCCTTAATATTTTAATTAGATGTTTGAAAACATCTCTGTCAAACATCAACAAAGTACAATGGCTAAAAAACACAATACCCAACAGTTGCCAGTGGTGACAGTTATTGTATGCTCTCTTTCCTTTCTTTTTTGGGGGGGTTTCAGAAGGACAGGAAAACTTTAAATCTAATCACTTCTGAAATAAAAGTGTAAAAGTTTTTTAGTTTTTTTTTTTATTTTGTTTGTTTTTGTTTTGTTTTTTCTTTTACACATGACTGTCAAGGACAAAGGCAGCAGAAACAGGGGCAACGAAAACAAAAGGATACACAATGTACATTATTTAATAGGAGATGACAAATATTTAAGCCCTGGTAAATTAGTTATTTTCAAGGTATCATTCATGAGGAATTTCATCAGACATATCAACAATTAATGGCGTTGAACTTTCACCTTATGGCCATACTTATTCAGGCCTCAGCTTTAACAGGTTACGTAAGCCAACGTAGCAAGTTGCATTTATAGTAAAGCTCTCAAAAACCAAGTATTTGTAATGCAGCAAAGTCCCTACTATCCGGCACTGGCGGGGTTCGCCTGATGCTGGATACACGGGTTTGTGGATTGCCAGCCTAAAAAGCACAAGTCTCCCCTGTGTACAGCATTAAAAACTTACCGAGTGTCCAGCAACGTCTTCTAACCATCATGTAGCTCCTAGCGGCTTTCTGGTGCCCTCCTTCCCCTGCTCCCAGTGTATCACCTGACTCATGTCGGGTCACGTGACACGCCGGGAGCTGTGCAGGGAATCCCGAAAGCTGATATGAGTTACAAGACGGTTAGAAGATGGCGCTGTATGCTTGGTAAGGGCTTGTTCACACTAAGGGCTTGATTCACTAACCTTATGAAAATATATCGCACCTTATCAAAGATATTACACCTTATCAAAAATAGCACACCTTATGAAAGATATCACACCTTATCAAAGATATCACACCTTATCAAAGATGAGCCTTATCAAAGTTAACATGCCTTATCAGAGTAGCATAGCTAGCACTACGAACTCGCAGGGGCTCAGGGCAGGAAGAGTGCCATTGCCAATTAGCAGGCATAAGTTCGTAGCGTTCGCTATGCTACTCTGATAAGGTGTGATAACTTTGATAAGGTGTGATATCTTTGATAAGGTGTGATATTTGAGTTATCACGGTTTAGCGAATCAAGCCCCTAGAGCAAATTTCGCTCTTTTTAAGCACTGGCGATTTAAAAAATCACCTTAAAGCACCACTATCGCGAAAAAAGTAGGCAGTTAAAATCTGGCAGAACCGAGGCCCTGGTTTGGGGCCAGTCCATTTCCTCATGGGGGATTCTCAGGGTTTTCTTTGTTTTCAACAGCATTTCCTGAACAGCAGTTGCGAAGTCTAACTAACAAAATAGTGTGCAAGTGATTAGGGAGGCTGGCTGGTATCTTATGCTGGGTACACACATTACGTTTTTCCGCTCGATTTTCCCATCCGATCGTTTTTTTCCACTCGATCCTGCACTCAATTCTGCGCTCAATTCTCTTATCTTTGCTTGTTTTTCTTATCTATTTCCATTCACTTCTATGAGAAATCGAGCGCAGAATCAATCGGAAAGAAAATCATGCCGGATATTATCTATCAGATCCATCTATCGAGCAGAAAATCGTAGCATGTGTACCCAGCATTACTGTTTTGGCAGTTAAACTTCTGTTCAGGAAATACTGTTGAAAACAAAGAAAACCCTGAGAATCCCCCATGAGGAGATGGACTGGCCCCAAACCTGTTGGTTCTGTCAGATTTTAACTGCCTACCTTTTTTGCGATAGTGTTCCCAGTGCAATGGTCGCCTATATGAGCGTTCTCACATAAGCGATTCGCTTTCTATTGAATTGCAAACACGGCTCCTGCATCATTTTCTGAGCATTTGTGTTCAATAGAAAGGGAAATTGCAGAGGGCTTGAAAAAGCGATTTGAATTGCGATTTCCTGAGTGCTTAGATGAATAAATACATTTCCTTGGCAAAGAGTTCACTTCCTGACTGACGTCAGGTAGTGAAAAAATTAATCGCAACGCAAAAGCACTTAAAAAAGCGCTTTCTAAGCGAAAAGCGGAGGGAAAAGCTCTCACCGATTTGTAATGTGAATACGGCCTGAGTATTTAATTCCCAGCAAAACGACCTGCAATTGCAAACCCCTTAAAACACAGGGCCAGATTTATCTAAGCATTATCAACAGTTTCTTCTTCTTAAAGAGGAACTCCAGTGAAAATAATGTAATAAGAAAGTGCTTCATCTTTACAATACCGTATTTTTGGGGCTATAAGACGCTTCTGACCATAATATGCGCCTAGGTTTGGAGGACAAAAACCAGGGGAAAAAAATATACTAAACTGGTGCATCCATGGTGAAGGAGCATCTTGTGGATTATGCCTCCTTGTACCTCGTGTCTCCCTGTGTCCTCCTCTGCACCCCATGTGTCCTCCTGTGTCCCCCATTTGTCGGTCTCTGTGCCCCTTTGTGTCCCCCTGTGTCCTCCTCTGCATGGGCACAGTACAGGAAGTCCCCGACATTGTGGTGGGTTGGAGTTTTGTATTGGCATCACAAGTCAGAAACTCCCTGCATTTGGACTATAAGACGCAGTGACTCCCCCCCCCCCCCCCCCCCCCCCCCACACACACACACACACACTTTTGGGGGAGAAAAAGTGAGTCTTATAGTCCAAAAAATACAGTAATTATGTATAAATGATTTAGTCAGTGTTTTCCCATTGTAAAACCTTTCCTCTCCCTGATTTACATTCTAACATTTATCACATGGTGACATTTTCACTGCTGGCAGGTGATGTCAGTGGAAGGAGATGCTGCTTGCTTTTTTTGGCAGTTGGAAACAGCTGTAAACAGCTATTTCCCACAATGCAATGAGGTTCACAGACAGGAAATTGTCTGGACCATGGTCCTGACATCACACTGTGGGAGGGGTTTCACCACAATATTAGCCATACAGACCCCCCCATTGATTCGTTTAAGAAAAGAAAAAGATTTCTCATGGGAAAGGGAGCATCAGGTACTGATTGGGATGAAGTTTAATTCTTAGTTACGGTTATTCTATTCTAACCAGCAGAGGAACTGTTCTGCATGATAATAAGAAACTTCTCAAATCTTACGTAATAGCAGCAGTTTAGCATGGATTTCTAGAGTTGCACTACAGTTAAGAAAAGTGCAAATCCATTCCTAAACTGCTGCAGATTAAGAAGTGCTTAATAGCAGTTCTACAGGGAGTATAATGCAGGCTAGACATGATTTGTGAAGGGCTCCTCCCACCTGCTGCCAGGTGTCCAGTGAAGCTGTTCTGTCCTTCCAGTGCTGGGCATTGATCCAATATAGCAGATGTATTGGTTGCCACAGCAACAACAATTTCCCTCACACAATGCACTGTCTGAGAAACTTTCCTAACTCCTCATATTCAAAGGAAAGCAGAGCTGTTCAAAATAAAATGATTTATACATACCTGGGGCTTCCTCCAACCCCATAGGCACTGATCGCACCCACGCCGCCGTCCTCAGTCTTCCCGCTGCTTTGGTAACCATGTCCCCGCACTTCCGTCAGTCAGTCTACGCAGGAGAAGTGCACCCTCTACGTATCTCTCCAGCGGCTTCTGGAGAGATACGCAAACAGAACACTTCACTTACGTCAGACTGGCTCCAACTGATGGAAGTGCGGTGACCCGGTATCGGAGCTGCGAGAAGACTGAGGACAGCGGCGTGGGAGTGATTTGTGCATATGGGGCTGGAGGAAGCCCCATGTATGTATAAAAGGTTTTATTTAGAATTAGAACAGCTCTGGTACACTTTAAGAACAGTTTAAGAAGGAACCTGCACTATTTAGTGATGTCTTAGGATGTCTGAGACAGTTCTGCACGGATTTCTAAAAACCTACCAATATTTTGTCTCAGACACTCTTGATAAATGTCCCCCCCCCCCCCCCCCCAATGTCCCTGTTATCCCTGTACCGGTTAGTTGAGACTTCCAGTTGCGTGGGTTATGGATAAAGGGGACTTTGCTGTAATCTGAAAATGGACCCTGAAATTGCTCTCACGTGCTAGCCTGCTAACTGTATGTTTAAAGAGATTCTCTAACAAAATGTTCAGCCTTATTTCTTCTATTCTATAAGTTCCTATACCTGTTCTAATGTGGTCTGTCTTACTGCAGCCTTTCCTAGTTACACAGTGGCTATATTATCTCTGTCATATAATCTAATCTTCTTTCCTTTGTCAGCTTTTTTGGCTCAGACAAGAATGTGCTGCTCTGCTTGTGATAGGGATAAGTTATACACACCCTCTCCATGCCCCCTCCAGGCTCTGTATGAGTCACAGACTGAGCTTCTCTCAGCCTATCACATGCTGTTTAGCAGCCATGTTTTTTGTTTGTAAACACTGCCTAAAACTGGCAATTACAAGCCAGGATTGCAGCAGGAAGTGGCAGAAACAGCACAGAGGGGCCCAGGAGTACATAATGAATAGAATGGTATGCTTTTTATTGTAAGAATTTTACAGTACAGATTCTCTTTTATATAAGTCTGACTTTAGGGCCGATAAAAAATGTCCTCTACTCCTGCCCCCTTCTGTGTTTAATGTCAGCTTTAAACAGCCTAAGCTTGCTTTCATGTCTTCCTAATAGCGACTTTGATATGACAGTTTGATGAACTCAACTGAGGGGTCACATGCATGCACAGGGATGGCTATCTTACCGCAGATCAGTGCATCATTCCCCACGAGAAGGACTTGGGCAGTTGAATATTACTGCTGTTTAATGAATCATGGTCATAGAGCCATATTTACCCATGCCTTGCCCTGGTGTGGAGCAAAACTAATTGTATGCAGGCTGGGTTAGTGTGGCTCTGTAAAACGAATAGCCATAGGCTCACTTTGCATTCCAGCAGTTCTGGAGGTGTGTCTGGCTTTCAGGATGATTTACATATTAACCACTTCCTCTCCCCGGGGAGGGAAAAATTTTAAATGTTGCAATAACTGGGACAAATGGGCAAATAAAATGTGTGGGTTTTAATAATGGTAGCATGTATTATTTTAAAACTATCATGGCCGAAAACTGAGAAATAATATTTTTTTTCCATTTTTGTCTTATTATTCCCGTTAAAACGCAGTTAGAATAAAATAATTCTTAGCAAAAAGAGCCCCCCAAAGAAAGCCTAATTGGTGGGAAAAAAAACAAGATATAGATTGTTTTGTTGTGATAAGAAGTAATAAAGTTATTGGCGAATGAATGGAAGGAGCTCTGACAGGTGAAAATCTGTTTTTTTAAGGTGAAAACCCCTTTGAAGATGAAGTGGTTAAGCAGTGATACATCGTGGGAAATCTTTCTTGCCCACATAGAGCTGAATAAATGCAAATAAAGGCAAATTTTGGCACCGGTTGTGGGACGTATTCCAACCAGGTGGATTGAGCAAGAAGCCCACAAGGCTGGGAGAGGTCATCAGGGACACTTCCAGCGAGTTCATCTGAAGGCGTTTTGGAAACAGGTGCACAGGTTGCATGGCTGGCATTTTATAGAAAGGTACTTGGGCATTATTTACTTCCTCCATTTGAATACAGTTTTCCCTTTGCTCACAATATGCTTTCAAAGATGGCTGAAAAAAAGCAATTCTGCTATGGAAAGCGCTGTTTAATCCTACAGGCTTTCTATACACCAGCAGTTCTGGATGTAAGCCTGACTTCAGGGGTATAAAGAGATAATGTGCATTAAGCAGTGGTGTGGGTAAGTACGTGTACACACTTAAAGGGAAGATCCAGGACGATTCAAAATTAACATGTTAACAGTTTCAAAATAAATACTTATTTTGAAAGCTGCTGGTGCAGTGTGATCCTCTGTCGACACATCTCTTTTGGCTGCCTAGTCCGGGAGTCAGGAAGCGGTTACAGTTACCTGTTCCGGACGGCTTCTTCTCTTCCTCCACCTACGATTCTGAACTTCCGACAGGTCTTCTCGGTCCTAATTACATCTGATCACATGATATGACATGTGATCAGGATCCAGGAGACTGTGTCAGCATTACAGCACCACCTGGTGGTGGAAGAGGGGTGATGAATGAGACTTTTCCATCACCCCTCTTCCCCTACCAGGTGGCGCTGTAACGCTGACACGGTCTCCTAGATCCTGATCACATGACACATCATGTGATTAGAACCGAGAAAACCTACTGGGAGTGCATCGTCACTGCTACGGTGGAGCAAGAAGAAGCCAATCAAGCTGTCTGAACAGGTAACTATAAAAGCTCCCTGCCGTCCACTCGACATACCCTGCTGAGTCTGCCAGGCTGAGTCTGCCAGGCTTCCCCAGCAGCAGGAACAATTCAGTCCTGTAGCCAAATAACGTTTTACTCTATTTGGCTGCTAAAAGGTTAGAAGTGGCTTAACCATCTGAGCGGTATGCCCGACACTGTGTCGGTGACGTCATGACGTCACGTATGATCCTCCCCATAGAGAAAACCGGAGCTGTGTGGGGAGGCTGCGGCGATCGCTGGATAGAGGGGGTAATGTATATAGTGGCTGGATTGGGGGCGATCGGGGGTGGGGGGCACCTATACTAGATAGCCTAGTCAGGGGCATAACTAGATCCCCCCAGCACCCCTGCAGAAATTCTGAGCGGGCCCCCCCCCCCCCGGGGGGCAAGCCATACTGCACTTTGGCGGGGAGGGGGTATGGTCCCCCCTCCCTCACCTCGGGCTCTCCCCTCTGCGCTCCTCTCCTGCATCAATACCATTGTGTGAGCAGCGGCGAGCAGCTACAGCTACATACCTTCCGTGGGCTCCAGCAAAGACGTTCCTCTCTCTCTAGCCTCTGACGCGACTTCCTGTATAAACAGGAAGTTGCGTCAGACACTAGAGAAAGAAGCGTCCTCGCTGGAGCGCATGGAAGGTATGTAGCTGCCGCTGCCTGCCGCTGCTCACACAATGTTATTGATGCTGGAGGGGAGCGCAGAGGGGAGAGCCCGAGGTGAGGGAGGGGGGGACCATCCCCCCTCCCCACCGAAGTGCAGCATGGCTTTCCCCTCATGCTGCGACCCCTTCAGCCCCCCAAAACTGCCCTGAGCGGGCCCGGGGGGGGGGTACGCGAGGGCAGGTGCTGCAGGGCCTATTGTTACGCCAGTGAGCCTAGTGCTAGCTAACATTTAATTCAGCCACTAAATAGATTTATCCTGGGGGACTCCTGAAGTTAGCGAAACCTCTTGAGCAGCAAAGCACTCAGGAGGTTAAATTTGAATGCAAAGTTATGGACTGACACTAATCTAGAATGTTAGTAAAAAAGGTTCATGTTGATTGCACCCATCAATCACATGGTTGTCATCAAGTCCTGTCAAAGTACTCTATTCTGGAGAGCAGGTTGAAGGAATGAACATGCTCGCTGTCACGTCACGTATGTTTTATAGGGTAAAAACAGAGCTAATCGTTTATTTCTGAACTGTTTATGCTCTTAATAAACGGCTTCTGTCGCAAAGTTAAATGGCCTTAAACTAATCACCGTGATTGCTTCAATTCCCGCGTCAAGCATTTTCCCTCGACTCTAATGTCTCCTCTGAGTGGTGACACGTATAATACACTCTGTAATATTTGTTACTGAACACTAAATGACACAGAGACTGACACTTTTCTCTGTGTTTGGTTCAGAAAATAGCATGCCCATTAATAAAGAGATTATATGAGCAGAGTAAAAGCGAATAGTAGATTACAATTTCCTACAGTGCAAACGATCAATAACCTGCACAGGAAAGTCGAGGGCTGTATCTTAGAGAAGCCTTTACCCAACACATCAACTATCGTTAGATAAACTAGATTTGTTAGGATAGGTGCTTTGAAGCACTTAAAGAGACACTGAAGCGAGAATAATCCTCGCTTCAGAGCTCATAGTTAGCAGGGGCACGTGTGTCCCTGCTAAAACGCCGCTATCCCGTGCCTAAACGGGGGTCCCTTAACCCCCAACCCCCCCCCCCCGCAAAATCAACGACCAAATTGGTTGTATATTTTGCTGCTCCTAGAGGCAGGGCTGACGGCTGCAGCCCTGCCTCTAGTCGCGTCTATCAGCGGCGCATCGCCGCCTCTCCCCCGCCCCTCTCAGTGAAGGAAGACTGAGAGGGGCGGGGGAGAGGCGGAGATACGCGCTGACAGACGCGCGTGGGGCAGGGCTGCGGCGGTTAGCCCTGCCTCAACCAGGAAGAAATTCCCGGCTGCTCGGAGGGGATTTGTGAGGTGAGGGACCCCCGTTTAGTGGCGCGATAGCGGCAGTTTAGCAGGGGCACACGTGCCCCTGCTAACTATGAGCTCTGAAGCGAGATTTATTCTCGTTTCAGAGTCTCTTTAATAGCCACGTTCACCAGCACTTTCTGTAACAACCACTTTGACGCAAGCAGGCCCTACACGTAAAACATTCATCTGACCATGATGGTCCAGCAAGAAACTAGAATAGTCTGCCGTCTAGGATAGTCCATAGACATTGCAGAACATCACAAAAGTGATTACATGAGCTATTATCTCATCTTACTTATTAATATGCTCCCCCCTGAGTAATGTTAGGTAGCAAGAGATGCCCCCTGTATCGGTAGCCAGAGATGTCCACCTAGTACAAGATGCCCTCAGTATAGATACCCAGATGTCCAGATGTCCTGTGTAGGGACCCAGATGTATCATCAGTATAGGTATATGTCCAGCCGGTATAGGTAGCCATATGCCCCCTTCTCCCCCAGTATAGGCAGCAGGGGGGTGTCTTAGTGTTAGGCACCACCAGGACGTGTTAGGGTTAGGCATCAGTAGAGAGAGGGTTCTGTGTGAGGGTAGGGTTTTGGTTTAGCCATAGTAAAATATCGGTAAACATCACTGATATTTGGAATCCGGCAGTAGAATATCACTAATTTTAGAGATATTCTACTAGAGGCAATCCCTTGCACCGTTTTTTCCATTTTTCATGTATGCGTAAAAACTCCAAACAGGTTCTATTCCGTTTCTACACCATGCGAAACTAAAACAGATTTTTTTTTTGCTCCAGTTGGACCCTAAGAGTAGTTGACACATTTGTATCTTATCTGTGCGCGTATATGGTTAGAGTTCCCCTTAAGATGCATTTTTGTTTTGTTCTGCTGATGAAGGGAATGTGCTATAATGGGGCTTTCAGGCACAGATGTAACCCAGCTAATGTGTTGGAGGGTCTTAAATTGGTGAAAACCTACCAGACAAAAGATGGTAAAAATCTCATGGAGAAATGAAGACTGTTAAATGAGGTATTCAGTGGTTAATGGAGAGCACCGTGTATACAGTAACCGGAGCCACAGAACTGAGCGCAGGAAGATGGCAGCGGCGCGCAAAGCGAGTAAGAAAATTGTTTTTAATTAGCTGCTTCCCTAAGAACTACTGATTAATACTGTTTGGTTTGGTGAAAGCTTTCAGCGGAGTCATTTGTACAGCCATTACAACATTTTGTTAGACCAGGACTCCTGTTGTTAAACACAAACAGCAGATGATAATGGTAGGAGATGAGTTTGTCGTGTAACAATTTGCCTTATTAAACAAAAAGAAAAAAAAAAGTGAGTACAGTAGACAACGGGGGGAAATCACATTTGATGCCCACCAAAATTGCTGTGTTCCGAGACGGTGGTTTGGTTGCGGACTTAACGTTGGTTTTTGTGCACAATTTAACGTTATTGTCAAGCTTGCCATCCACTAGAATTCAGACCACAGGCCTGTCAGATCTATTGTTTTTCATCAGTATCTCCTTATTTTTATTTTGTTTCATTTAAAGTGACACCGAGATAATGAATTTTATGTGTAGTAGCGATAATTAATAGAACATTAGCAGCAAAGAAACGAGTCTCATAATTTTATGTTCAGTTATAAAGCTATATGTAACATTGCATCATTATCTAATATTTTCAGTTTACAAACCACATTCTGCATTTTAAACTATGAAACAGAGCAGAGATAATGACCCTTTGAACTTCCCTGCAGTAAAATCTTATCTGAAGTTGACTTTCATTGTTTTTTTATGCATAAGTGCTTCAGCAAATAGCACTGCTCCCTGGCTAAATTAGTCAGAGAGCTCAGAGAAGCTCTTTTGCATAGATAACTAGTGAAGTTTCTTAACTCTTCCTGTACTGGAAACTATATGAGACTCATATCTTTGCTACTAATTTTCTATGCCTTAGCTGTACTACACATACAATTCATTGGCCTTAATTCACTAAGATCATGCTGGAGATAATAAGGCAAGAGAAAACTTACCTCCACACAGTGAGAGCGTTATCTTATCTCTTCATTCCTTAAGTTACCTCCTCTGTAGTTAATTTACCTCCTCTGCAGTTAATTTACCTCCTTTACCTTCTCTGTAGTTAATTTACCTCCTCTGTAGTTATTTTCACACACAGTTAATAAACAGCCTGTCTTTAACTGTGGAGTTATTTTAAGGATGGAAGAGTTAACTTTAGGTTTGCCTGAGGTAAAATGTTTCCTGAATACGACATACCTCATCACCATGGTGATAACTCTAGAAACGTTATTAAAGACAGGAGATAAGCTTAGTGAATTGAGGCCTTTATCTCTTAAGTTTGGTAGTAGCAGTATTGTACCGTGTTAGCCATCAGTAAAAGCAAGAAGATTTGAGTCAGTATGATACCATTGATTGGCTAACTTAAAAGAATAAGAATAAGCAAGCTTCCGGCTGTATAACCTTCATCAGGTTCAACAGGATTCAAGTCTTAGGAAGGCTATAAAGCCGAAAGCTTGCTTACTCGTATTCTTTTTAAGAGGAACTACATTGAAAATAACGTAATGAACAAAAGCGCTTCTTTTTAACAGTAATTATGTATAAATGATTTAGTCAGTGATGGCCCATTCTAAAATCCTTCCTTTCCCTGATTTACATTCAGACGTTTATCACATGGTGACAGTTACTGCTGGCAGGGGATGTCAGTGGAAGGAGATGCTGCTTGTTTTTTTTGGCAGTTGGAAACAGCTGTTATTTCCCACAATGCAACAAGGCTCCCACAGTGTGATGTTAGCACCATGGTCCTACTCCTGACATCACACTGTGGGAGGGGTTTCACCACAATATCAGCCATACAGCGCCCCCTGATGATCTATTAGAGAAAAGGAAAAGATTTCTCATGTGAAAGGGGGAATCAGCTGCTGATTGGGATGAAGTTCAATACTCGGTTACAGTTTCTCTTTAAGTTAGCCAATAAATAGTATCATCCTGACGGAAAACTTCTTGCCCATAAGTTTACTTTCACTTCAGATTCCTTTTAATAACATACTCTCTTTGCATATATACAGGTGCAGTTTTGGTGGGCAGGCATTCTCATTCGGATTCCATGGAACTGAAATCTACGCATTTCCAATCGGAAATCACATTTTTTGCGGAAATGCCACATTACCACAACTCGGTCATTTTACCCCAATCACAGAACACGAAAGCATTGGACCAATCAGAAAACACAGAAAAAACTCAGAAGTATTCGGCCAATCAGAGAATGTAGAACTTTTTCCGCTAAAATCGGATTACCGCTGTAATTTTATACCAATCAAGAGACTCGGATACTGCCAAAAATTCCAGAGTCTTGTGATTTCTGTGGTATTTCGATTACCGCAGGAGGAATTCTAAATGACAAAAACAAATTTCATCGGAAGTAGGGAAGCGGATATCGGAAATCCATGGAATCGGTAATCGGCATTAGTGGATTTTCTGCAAAATTGAAAATCAACATTTCCGAGTTCCGATTATCCGCATGGTGGGTTTAGACTCCGTAACAAA
The DNA here is from genome assembly GCF_040937935.1 of Hyperolius riggenbachi. NCBI lineage: Eukaryota > Metazoa > Chordata > Amphibia > Anura > Hyperoliidae > Hyperolius > Hyperolius riggenbachi. The sequence goes on from NC_090649.1 coordinate 488,860,175, forward strand.
AATTGCATCCTGTTTTTTATCATCCTACAAGTTCCAAAAGCTATTCTAATGTGTTCTGGCTTACTGCAGCACTTTATACTATCACCATCTCTGTAATAAATCAACTTATCTCTCTCTTGTCAGACTTGTCAGCCTGTGTCTGGAAGGCTGCCAAGTTCTTCAGTGTTGTGGTTCTGTGATGCATCTCCCCCCTCCAGGCCCCTCTCTGCACACTGCCTGTGTATTATTTAGATTAGGGCAGCTTCTCTCTTCTCTCTTATCTTTTACAAGCTGGATAAATCCTCCTCTGAGCTGTCTGGGCTTTCACATACTGAGGAATTACATACAGGCAGAGCTGTCTGCACTCTGCAGGAAGAAACAGCCTGACACTTCAGTGGAAGATAGCTGCAGGGGGAAAGAAACACACACATGATCTCTTGAGATTCAAAAGGAAGGGTGTATACAGCCTGCTTGTGTATGGATGTATTTTCTATGTGTGGACATACTGTACATCAACCTACTTCCTGTTTTGGTGGCCATTTTGTTTGTTTATAAACAAACTTTTTAAAACTGTTTTTAACCACTTTTAATGCGGCGGGGAGCGGCGAAATTGTGACAGAGGGTAATAGGAGATGTCCCCTAACACACTGGTATGTTTACTTTTGTGCGATTTTAACAATACAGATTCTCTTTAAAATATCAGATTATCTAAAATCACCCCTCCCCCCCCCCCTAAAATATGTTGAAATTTCTATTGATTGGACCATGCAGCTTCTTTCTTTAGAAATTCTATCAGCCCCTAATGTGTAAAATATATTTTTTATCATTACAATCCTAAATGTGTATATGGGAAAGTCCCTCCTCTTAATAGTCATGAATACTGGTACTGGTGACTCCTGTTCCCCTGCCTTTCCTCCCCCATTACTCTCCCCTGATGAGGTCAATGGCCCTGACTCCACCCCCTGCCAATGTGTGGAGAAGGCAGGATTCATGGTTGACGTGCTACTAATGGTATATCATAGTTATGTTTGCCTCCTTCTTATAGACGACCCATATGGGTTCAAAGTTGTCAACCCGTTATTCTGCACTGTTGTTGTGTCTTTTAAACACCTTTTTATTTACCTGTGAAAGTCTGGTTTTGTTTTCTTCTGGTCTTCTGATGTATTTTTCATCTTTATTTTTTCTGTTCCTTAATGGAAAGGGGGGGGGGGGGGGGGTGTGGAGAGGTCGGTATGATTTCTCCTAAATATCAGATATTGGTGCTTTGAAAATGCAATTTAATTAAAACCTATTGTTAAAAAAAATGAGCTTTTCTAAAATGTCTCCTAAAATTTGATGAAACCTTTGGCAAAGGCTGCAATTTATGTTGAAGACAGCACATTGAGAAAGTGCTGCACGATGAGATCCTACAATATTTTCATCTTTAGCGACCATATTTTTACTAAGATCTGTTTAGACCTTGTATAAATATGGTACAACATCAGCAGAAAATAACCATGGACAATGTTGCTTGTCATCCCTTAAAGTGGATCCGAGATGAAAAACTAACTATAACAAGTAACTTGTCTATATATCTTATCTAAAGTTTAGATAGTTTACACAGCAAATCTAGCTGCAAACAGCTTTAATAGAATATGATTATTTCTTCCTGTGATACAATGACAGCAGCCATGTTGTTTGTAAACATTACACAGAGGCAGGCTTATCTGTATCTTAGAAAAAAAACGAATCCCCCCTCCTCTCCTCTTCCTCTGAAATCAATGGCTAGTAATACCTCCTCCTCCTCCTGCCCAGACTAAGCTCCCATGAGCCCTTGCTACTGCCAAGGCTTTCTGAAAACCTGTGGGCGTGGTTTATTTAGTTTATAGGGAATTAGAGTATTAACCACTTTACCCCCGCCCGTACGGATTTCTCCGTCCCTTTTTCCATCCTTTAACCCCCAGGGACGGAGAAATCCGTACTTTCCGCGCTCCCGCCGCTGCCCGCGCTCCCGCTCGTAAACACGCCGCCCGCCGCTAGTAAACACGCCGCCGCCCGCTCGCCTGGAGATCAATGAACGGGAAAATCCATTCCCATTCGTTGATCTAAGCCCCGCAATGATCCGCTGCTCTCCGATGAGCAGCGCGATCATTGTGAAAAGATACACACTTACCCAGCCTCCAAGTACTTCCTCCAAGCTTCCGGAAGGAAGCTTGGAGGTCGCATTAAAACAAAAAGTTACTGTGGCCATCTTGTGGCCAAATAGTAAAACTACACCCTACACATTTTTCACATACAAATAAATTACTTTTACACAAAATTACCTACCACACTCCCAATTTTTTTTTTTTTTTGTAATTTAAAAAAAAATTAAAAAATGTACAATTAAAAAAAAAACATAAATAGTTACCTTAGGGACTGAACTTTTTAAATATTTATGTCAGGAGGGTACAATACTGTTACTTTATAAACTATGGGCTTGTAATTAGGGATGGACGCAAAACTGAAAAAAAATGCACCTTTATTTCCAAATAAAATATTGGCGCCAAACATTGTGATAGGGACATAATTTAAACGGTTTTATAACCGGGACAAAAGGGCAAATACATTTCATGGGTTTTAATTACAGTAGCATGCATTATTTAAAAACTATAATGGCCGAAAACTGAAACATAATTAATTTTTTTCCCACATTTTTCCTATTTTCCCATTAAAACACATTTAGAATAAAATAATTCTTGGCATAATGTCCCACCTAAAGAAAGCCTAATTGATGGCGGAAAAAACAAGATATAGTTTCATTTCATTGCGATAAGTAATAATAAAGTTATAGACGAATGAGTGGAAGGAGCGCTGAAAGGTGAAAATTGCTCTGGTGGTCAGGGGGTAAAACTCTTCAGTGGTGAAGTGGTTAAAACAAAAAAGTATTTGGCTTGAGGAATGCCCTATAAACAATAGGAAAGGAACACAATTATGCAATGAGTAAAAGTTCACCTCGGATCCACTTTAAGAACATGATTTTATCCTACCATAGAGAAAAATGGACTCCTGTTCAACTATTAACGGATTCAGACCAAACTATGCATGTGGAATATCTATTTTGTAAAATGAACCTCCCCATGAGGGAGTTTCCTGATATAGTGTCCCGTTGGGGTGAGCTTAATTACTTACATAAGAGGTGCTGCTCCCAAAATTGCAAAATTGCATATTTGAATTGCATATGGGCCAGTGACTTTTTTTTCACATACATTGTCTTGTCACTTAACTGTCCTTCAGAGGGGCTCACAACCTAATCCCTACCCTAGTCATGTGTCTATGTATGTATCGTGCATTGTATGTATCGTAGTCTAGGGCCAATTTAGGGGGAAGCTAATTAAATTATCTGTATGTTTTTGGGATGTGGGAGGAAACCGGATTGCCCACAGGAAACCCACACAGACATGAGGAGAACACACAGATGTTGACCTGGCTGGAATTTGAACCGGGGACCCAGCGTTGCAAGGCGATAGTTTTTTTTAACAAAAATATTTTTTAAATTATATATGCTAAGTTCACAGTGGCAGCAAAAAAGTAACGCACACGTGTTAACGCCATACACAGTAGGTCGAGTGAAGCATACAGGCAATGATGCTTCCCTGTATTTGTTAACGTGTGCGTTCAGAGGTAATGCACTGCGGCAGCATTACTTCTAAACACACGTTAACAGACAACATTTTCACCGCAACCATACCGTCGCACTTTGAACTAAATAGACTTATCATTGCAGTGCAGTAAGCAGCATCATAAGACTTTATAACCTGCAGCCATAACGTCCCACCATAAGTCATTGTTGCCCATTGTACATTTTTTCCTCTCCCTGATTTACTTTCCGAAATGTATCATAGGTGGCGCCATCCTTAGCCCTGACAAGGGGATTCTGCAGAATGTTCGGTTACTGAGTATTCTGAAGCAAGTACGAAAGCTTAGCTGGTCTCCCAGAATGCTCTCTGGAGGGAATTGGTTGATAAACAGCTTGGGACTAGCCTGGTGGCGTGTGGGGTGGGGGAGTGCATCACTATGTACCAATATACAGCAATATATATACGTTTTTGATGCTGAAATCAGGATATGTAACATAAAAGTGGGTATCATTAATAATTTACTGCATTCTTCTATACATCGTTACAGGGCCTCTTTCAGTAGAGATGATGTAGTAATTCCCCAGTATCTTTCCTCTTCCAGCATGATTGACCAGCTGCACAAAGTAGTAAATGTTACATCTCTTCCCACACAAGTTCTGATACAGGCATTTAGAATTGTACTGTGAGTAATTCTCTTGCATAGCCACATCTCTTCAGATAAAACCAAGAAAAGAAATATAAAAAAAGATTTACAAAACTTATTGTGATGTATGTCGTGAATTAACGGAACTAGCTTGATGATGGGATACCTTCTCTTTTAACTGGAGAAATGTGAGAAAGAAATATAACCCCCATTTACATCTCTTATAATTAATTTATGTATACAGTTGCCCCTTGTTTAAAGAGGAGCTGTCAGCCATACTATCTCAGAAAAAAACCCACATATATATATATATATATATATATATATATATATATATATATATATATATATATATATATGTAGATAAATACTTGCTCTACTTACATAACGTTTGTAATGCACTGTCCACGTTATGATTTTAGGGATGGATTTTTCTATAGAAAAAAAAGAGAAAATCCTTGTTTGGATTCTCCATCTTAAAGCGGTATAAAACCCTGACATAATATTCAATAAAAACATGTTTTCCTACTTTTTATATGCCATATGGTTAGCATATTTGCTTTTGTGCATAAGTATTATTATTCATTTAGAAATTATACGTTCCTAAAGTACACTTATTTTACTCTGAGAGCTGACTTTGCATTTTATTTATAACTGCTTTATTCATCCTCTGACTTAATCAGAAAGCATCAGAAAGCATTTATGCTTGTCTGGCTTTGTTCAGGGGACCCGGCAGTGTGAGAGAAGGCTTTGTTTACATTTCTCACTTGATACAATTAAACACAAGATAACATTAGCTAAAGTTCGGAAGGGGCCAGTTCTGCTGGCAGGGAAGCTTCTAAAGCCTGTGTTAACCCTTTGAATGCAGTTCTAGTAAAAAATGCTGTTTATATATAATATGCTGTAAATAATCTATCAGAGCAAAGTAGAAATGCTGGGTTTCATTCCGCTTTAACTGTGTCTATTTTGAAGCCAATTCTGATGTAATTACCTCCCTTACTTTCCTCTGCCTGATTGTGTATGCATTGCTCGCCCCCCTCCCAGTCTTCAGACACTCCCACCCAGCTCTGCAATAGAAAATACATTGTCTCAGCATGAGAAATATTGGCCAATCAGAGAGGAACAGAAGTGTCAGAGGGGAAATTGGGAGTTAAAGAGGCTTCAGCCAATCGGGCTGCATTAGATAAGTCTGGGGGGAAAGTAAAGCAGCAATAAAAGACAACCCAGCATGCCCTGCAACTTCCTTTGTGTGACAATGTACCAAATAAGAGCCACGGAAACTGGGGAATGTTGTTTTATGGATAAGAAAACTAACAGTGATTTTTTTACTTTTGGACTGCCTGATTAGCATCCTTATTACTTGTTTACCAGATAAACATAAAGAATTGATTTTTGATTTTATGCCCGACACTTACACTTTAAGAGATGCTTTCAAATATAACTGGAAAGAGTATTCTGCTATTATAAACTGTTTGTACAATGGAGTGGATTTAAATGGACATGAGTAATCTTTACATATCACACTTCTTGCTGCGTTAACAATCATTAGGAGCTTCTGCAGGGGTTATTTATTTATATTTCTTTATGCACGTGTGTCTACAGATAGCACTATTACCCTTAAAGAGACTCTGTAACAAAATTTTGAGCCTTATGTCTTCTATCCTGTAAGTTCCTATGCATGTTCTAATGTGCTCTGTCTTACTGCAGCCTTTCCTAGTTGCACAGTGGCTGTGTTATCTCTGTTATATGATCTAATCTTCCCTCCTCTGTCAGGTCTGTCGGGCTGAGGCAGTCAGGCAGGAATGTGCTGTGCTGCTTGTGATTGGATAGAAGCTATACACACCCTCTCCAGGCCCCCTTCACACTCTGTATAACTCACACACTGAGCTACTCTCAGCCTATCAATTGCTATGTCTTTTGTTTGTAAACACTGCCTAAAACTGGCAATTACAAGCCAGAATTGCAGCAAGGAGAGGCAGAACCAGCACAGAGGGGCCCAGGAGAACATCATAAATATGAGTACAGATTCTCTTTAAAGCTGTTATGCATACATTTCTGTTGTCATCTCCTTGATCATGCAATTAGGTGAGTCAGCCAGCTTGCTACAGAGGGTGCTTAAAGTGACACTGAAGTGAAAAAAAAAACGTATGAAATAATGAGTTAAATTTTATGTGTAGTACGAATAATTCATAGAACATTATTAGCAAAGAAAAGAGTCTCATATTTTTATTTTTAGTTATATAGCTATTTTCATATAACATTGCATCATTCTCTAATATTTGCAGTTTTCAAACTACACTCTACATTTTAAACTATGAAACAGAGCAGAGCTAATGACCCTTTGAACTTCTCTGCAGTAAAATCTTATCTGAAGTTGTCTTTCACTGTTTCTTTGATGTGTAGGTGCTTCAGAAAATAGCATTGCTCTCTGACTAAATTAGTCGGAGAGCTCAGAGAAGCTCTTTTGCATAGATAATGACTGAAGTTGTTTTTTTACTCTTCCTGTACTGGAAACAATATGAGACTTTGCTACTAATGTTCTATTTCTTAGCTGTACTACACATATAATTCACTATCTCATAAGTTTATTTTCAGATTTCCTTCAAAATTTCTGGAACTTTTAACTTTTGAAGGACAATTTGTTTAAAGGATACCCGAAGTGACATGTGACATTATGAGATAGACATGTGTATGTACACTGCCTAGCACACAAATGACTATGCTGTGTTCCTTTTTTTCTTTCTCTGCCTGAAAGAGTTAAATATCAGGTATGTAAGTGGCTGACTCAGTCATGACTCAGACAGGAAGTCCCTACAGTGTGACCCTCACTGATAAGAAATTCCCCTTTTTACCTCTTTCTTGCTCTCAGAAGCCATTTTCTGCTAGGAAAGTATTTTATAGTTGGAATTTCTTTTCAGTAAGGGTAGTCACTTCCTGTCTGAGTCAGGACTCAGTCAGCCACTTACATACCTGATATTTAACTCTTTCAGGCAGAGAAAAAAAAAGGAACACAGCATAATTATTTGTGTGCTAGGCACTGTACATACACACGTCTATCTCATCATGTCACATGTCAGTTTGGGTATCCTTTAAGGGTTACAAATTACAGATGCCTATCAAATCCCTAATTTGGTATGATGTATATATATATATATATATATATATATATATATATATATATATATATATATATACACACACATCATACCAAATCTTTTCTGCTAGGAAAGTATTTTATAGTTGGAATTTCTTATCAGTAAGGGTAGTCACTTCCTGTCTGAGTCAGGACTCAGTCAGCCACTTACATGCCTGATATTTAACTCTTTCAGGCAGAGAAAAAAAAAGGAACACAGCATAATTATTTGTGTGCTAGGCACTGTACATACACGTGTCTATCTCATCATGTCACATGTCAGTTTGGGTATCCTTTAAGGGTTACAAATTACAGATGCCTATCAAATCCCTAATTTGGTATGATATATATATATATATATATATATATATATATATATATATATATATATATATATATATATATATATACACACACATCATACCAAATCCTTCGCTTCAAACCTGCTCTTGTTTCTTAAAAAAAAACAACTCCTGGAACAAAAGTGGCACATTTTCGGTATTTGGCATGGCAGACTTAACGCCTCTGATTGGTCTCAATGAAAAATACAGTGCTTGGTGATCTCCAGACAATTGGCGCAGGATTTTTTTGTTGTTGCTCTAGTCAAGGTGAGCGAGCAGCAAGAATAGCTTTGCTGTTCTGTAGCCGAGCATGAGGGGTTTGCACAGCAGACCGGGATGCATGTAATGACAAGGGTGGAAGAACATGGCCGCTGCCAAATAAGCCTCAGACAGCATAATAGTCTAAAAGAAGAAGAAGGGGAAAAAAAAGGCCCAGAGCGCTAATATGAAAAAGGAGCTGTCCACCACATGCCGTACAAAATCACCAAAGGTCATTTTATGGTAGCAATTGTGACATGAAATTGTTGGTCATGCTACATGTCTAATAGTCGGCACAGCTTTATAAGTGATGGGCCCCTCACCACGGCTGTCATTAAGTGCTTTCATCATAATAAACTTTAAACTGTTGCCTTTATGAATTGCCAGTCAGCTTCAGCTGTTCCTGGATAACACTTGCAGGGCTTTAAGTGTGACAAGGCCTATTACGCATTGCAACCATGTTTTAAGCCTACTTGGCTTCCCCACTCCTGGGGTGATTGCCATCTATTAAACAGCATCTGGGAAGATTTTCCTCTGGCAATCTGATCAAGAGCTTTTTTTATTTTATTTTTTATTTTATTTTTTATTTTTTTTGGGAAGCTTTGACTTGAATTTCCTTCGAGACTTTTTTTTTTTCTGGGGGGGTTTTATAAAGAGCAAAGACTCTGGAGAATTTATAGGTACTTCTGATTAATACCTTTTCAGAATTTTTTTTCGTAGCCACTCTCCTACTGTTAGCGCGGATGGTTAGGAAAAAAGAAAAGGCTTTCATTGTTCCCGAGGTGCTTGTTTGTGGCACGGCTGATTCTGAGCTGCGAGGCTAGGAAAATGCTCTGTGCTTAGGCAAAATCATCGCTGGGGCTATTCTGCACTTCATAGCAGGCTGTTGCTATTTATAGTAAGACAACTCGAGGTAACTTTTTACTTTTTTTTAAAAAAAGGAGAAAACTTATAATTCATTGAGATAAAAGTGGAAAAACCTATCCTTAGTAAAATATTTCTGCACACATACCTAACTGTTTAGAAGCATGTCATTAAACCAATGATGTTGGCGCTATATAAATAATAATAATAATAATAATAATAATAATAATAATAATAATAATAATAATTTCTACTCTCTGCACAGCATTATTTCAGCTTACCTATATTTATTGATTGAACTATTTATTTTTGTGTCAAAATACCCCCATTTTACTGTTTTACTATCTCAGACTATTAGATGGGAGGGTCATAGCTTACTGCCAATCAGATCTTGATTTAGGTGTTGAAAATAGGTAATAAAGGCACTAGCTCTACGCAGCTGGTTACTCATGTAGGAAGATGAGACATGTTGGGCAGTTCATACACTAAAGTGAACACAGATGTCATGTGTTTAAAAAAAGTAAAATGACGGATTACAGTAGGTTTTGGAAACCAATGGCAAGCTGTGAATGGAAGTGTGAAGAAAACTTTTAATAACATTAAAGTGTAAAAAGGCATCTTCAGCACTTATGGGTATGCAGCAACCTAAATAAAAGTTACATTTTCTTTTAATTAAATGTACATATATCATATAAATAATATAGCAGCATGAAGCAATATGTATATAAAATATATATACATATAATTACAGTGTTGACATACCTGCCCTATAATATTTTTAGATCATGAAGGGCTATATTTTGGCCAGCATTGAGCTTTGCAGAAAGTGACATTTTTCTAATTGTTAAATACATTGGTTTTAGCCCTACATTTTTTTGTTTTAACATTTTTGATAGTAATGATATTTTTAAATATTAGAAGTAATAACTTGATATTTGTCTGGCACTCCACCTGCTGGTTTGCATAATTAACTCTGCGAATACAAAAAGATCTTGTTTGAATACTGTGTAGTTAAGGTAAGAATCTAAACACTTTGTTCATGATGCTATAAAGGGAGAGGCTTTCACTGTCTTTTTTTTTTACTTCTAGTAGTTAATCAGAAACATTTACATTTCTCTTTAAAACATTAGAGACCCAGGAGACTTGATTTATACAATATTTGTAACTTGTTTTATGGAGCAGTGAGAGAAAAAACCCTTTCCTATATAAAGCTTATTAGTTATTGTGGCAAGTTGGGTGCCTTATAATATTAATGTATAATATTTCCTGTTCAAAATGTATAAAAAATATTTTAACATAACACATTATATGAATTAAATAACTAAAATATATATGGAAAGTGTGCCTTTATTTTTGTTACAGATTTCTAGTTAAGATTATTAGTTTTTATTTTTCTGTTGAAAACTAATTTTAACTTTTTTTTATTATTTGAAGAAAATAAACCTACTTATTTTTCCTAGTTGGCAACTTTAGGTGGATATTGTTGATAGTTTTGCTGGACATGTATGTTTTATTTTGAGACTGTATTTTAAAGTATAGTTTGGACACAGGTGTTCTTGGTGTGCTAAAAGCTATGTGTGTACCAGATTCATCTAATGCAGCTATTAGAATCTCTTTAGAGACAGGTAATGTCACATAAGAGGTTTAAATAAATGTCTCCATGGACAATTACACAAGTAAATTAGAAAACCTATGCAAGATTAGAACTTGTATTTAGTTGAAGCACCTAGGGGTTTGGGTGTGGAGAAGCTTGTATTAATGGCGGGAGAGTCCCCTGTGGTGAGAAGACAACAGACAACCCCTTACTTATTGTTAGAAAGGAGCATCAACATGCAATTGAAACAAACATGCATTTTATTCTAGTGAAAATAATAGTTTTTTTTTTAGTTTTATTAATGTTATCAACTGGCTTTTTCAAATCTGGTATTACTACTATAGGAAAATAAATAAGTAAAAAAGTACAAATTTACCTTTAACATCAACAAAATCATTAATTAATTTATAGTCTCATGTTTCCCTTCGTGTAGAAATCTTTTTAAAAACAAATTCTATTTTTTTCGGGGGTGGGGGGTAGGTAGGAGTGCAACTATTCAATTAAAGAGACACTGAAGCGAAAAAAAATTATATAATGATTTGTATGTGTGGTACAGCTAAGAAATAAAACATTAGGAGCAGAGAAATAAGTCTAATATTGTTTCCATTACAGGAAGAGTTAAGAAACTCCAGTTGCTATCTATGCAAAAGAGCCACTGAGCTCCACGACTTTCAAAGATGCAGAGAGCTCTGTCTTCTGAAGCTTGTTATCTCAACTGTCAGTCATTGTAATTGCAGGACAGTTCAATAGTTCCCTGGCCGGCTCTGTAAAATCATTTAGAATGCTGAGTAGTGTGTAAACTGCAAATATTAGAGAATGATGCAATGTTATAAAAAACACTATATAACTGAAAATAAAAATATGAGAATATTTTCTTTGCTACTAATGTTCCAGTAATTATCCGTACTACACAACCAATCCATTATATCATAATTTTTTTTCTCGCTTCAGTGTCTCTTTAAGCTCTGTATAATACAGGGATTTAAGGACAGCTATCACAAATAGATTGCAAAATAAAACATATAAATGTACATTTTTCCCACAGTAAAACGCACTATGAATTACTTTTTTTTCCTACGTTGTTGTCACTTACAGTAGGCAGTGAAAATCTGACAGATCTGTCAAGTTTTGGACTAGTCCATCTCCTCAGGGGGCTTTCTCAGTTATTTCTTTATTTACACTTACTGAACTGCAGTTGCTCAGTCCAACTGCTAAAATAGTGTGCATGCGAGCAAGAAAGCTAGCTGATATTTCTGTATAGATTGTTTCCAAGTGCTTTAGCAAAGAATAATGGTTATACTGAGAATCCCCCAATGAGGGGATATAACTAGTACTAAATCTGTCAGATCTGTCAGCTTTTTACTGCCTCCTGTAAGTGACAGCAAAGTTGAAAAAATGTTTTATTGTGCAAATTCATAATGCAGTTATTAAAAATCTGTAAGTAGGGCTCCTTTTCTGTAGGGCTAACAACTCGTGCACATGGTTGCTGGGGGACGGTGTACTCCGATTGGTGTTAAAGTGCGATGGGCGGGATAAGCAGGGAACGTGCGCTTGCTCCTGTGCGTGTTCTCTGCTCGTAAACAAGACGGGGACAGAGATCAGATTGCCAGCTACGATTGCCACAAATATATGTGTACAGTGCTGTGATCTAGAGCAGCGCTGTACAGAGGCCATCCCTGCCACCTAACTGTATGTCCCTCCAAACGGCTCCCAAACTGTGTAATAGTGTATGTATTGCAGTCTAGGGACAATTTGGGGGCGGTGTGGGAATAGAACAAATAGTTAAAAAAAAGGATGATCTTTCATTGATTACAAAAAACCCTAAAGATTGCAGTAGCAATCAGAGATAACCAGAAGATAGCTCTATTAGGGGAAGAAAAGTAGGTAAAATTCATTTGGGTGCTAAGTTGTATGACCGAGCAATAAACCGTTAAAGCTGTGCAGTACTGAACTGTAAAAAATGGCCTGGTCAGTGGTCACTAGGGGTTTGTAAAATTCTGGTCCTCAAGAGGTTAAACAAAAGGAGAAAACAGGAGAAAAAGTGATTTAGGTCTGGAACCCACTACAAAACACTATTGCTAATCGCAATCGCTAGAGTTTTTAATGAGTTGTTTGTAAGCGATTTCATGAGCGATCGCTGGCGATTTTGGTAGTGTTTTTTAAAAGTGTCAGCTTTTTACCAGCGATTGTGTAGCAATTAGCGTTTTTAATTCTGATTGTTCCTTTCAATGAATTAAATTTTTTTTACAGTGTGCAGTAATGTAAAAACGCTAGCAAAATCGCTCTGTGTAGGTTTTGACAAGCGATTATGCCAACATTTATATACTTTACATTGCAGAAACGCTAACGCTAATCGCTAACCGCTATACGCTAAAAATGCTGCATGTCCTGCGTTTGCGATTTTGGTAATCGCAATTGCTCCAGTGGAATTTGGCCCATCCATTAACATTAGCTGAGCGTTTAGGGAAATCGCTAGCGTTTTGAATTGCTCCCTAAACGCTCACAAAATCGCTTTAGTGGGTTTGTGCCCTTAGATTGGGCTTATAGAGAGTAATAAAGAGAAAAAAGTTTTAAAGATAAAAAACAAACTCTTTCAGTGGGCCCTGCACAGGACTAGGAAAACATTTACAACTGCTTTGGGATTTGATTTATATACAAAAAATCATTAAACTGACACTTTTTCTCCCATTACGCCACATTTTAAACATGGTTATCCTATTTTTTTATATATCAGCTCGATGATGTCAGCTGGTTTTGTTTAGACAGCAGAACCCCACACTGGCCAGTTCAGTCAATCTAGCACTACGAGCCTGCATGGGGCAAGGGGTTAAAATGGTCTGGAGGAAGGGGGAACACTGCTTTTATTTTAACTTGCAATAGAATGTAAAATTATAAGTATCAAAGCATTGTAACTTAACAAAAGTTCTTATCCTCAGCTGAGTGAAATATCTTTTTATCCAGGTGGAACAGACTGTTCCCCTTATCTGCCTCATTCACAATAAACAATGCATATCATCCACATGTAAGAAAAATAACTGAAACAAAAGAAAACAATGTTGAGTCAGTAAAAAAACAAAAAGTTCTTACAAGCGACTTTGTTTTCACATGAGCTTGGATTGGAAGATAACTTTCTTAAAGGGGAACTTCAGCCTAAACAAACATACTGTCATTAAGTTACATTAGTTATGTTAATTAGAATAGATAGGTAATATAACCTCTTACCCACCCTGTTTTAACCAGCTGAGCGGTCTGGACGAGCTCAGCTCGTCCAACACCGCCAGCGGCTGCCGCTCAGGCCCTGCTGGGCCGATTTTGATGAAATAAAAAGCAGCACACGCAGCCGGCACTTTGCCAGCCGCGTGTGCTGCCTGATCGCCGCCGCTCTGCGGCGATTCGCCGCGAGCAGCGGCGAAAAAGGGCCCCCCTAGCCGCCTGAGCCCTGCGCAGCCGGAACAAAAAGTTCCGGCCAGCGCTAAGGGCTGGATCGGAGGCGGCTGACGTCGATGACGTCACTCCGCTCGTCGCTATGGCGACGATATAAGCAAAACAAGGAAGGCCGCTCATTGCGGCCTTCCTTGTTTATTCTGGGCGCCGGAGGCGATCGGAAGATCGCCTCCGGAGCGCCCTCTAGTGGGCTTTCATGCAGCCAACTTTCAGTTGGCTGCATGAAATAGTTTTTTTTTTATTTAAAAAAAACCCTCCCGCAGCCACCCTGGCGATTTAATCAGAACGCCAGGGTGGTTAAAAGAACAGGCAAATGTTTGTGATTCATGGGGGCTGCCATCTTTGTCATGGGGGCAGCCATCTTTTTGGTTGAAAGGAGGTGACAAGGAGCAGGAGACACAGTTCCAACTGTCCTTTGTCCTGATTACCCCTCCCAGCTGCACACGCTAGGCTTCAAATGTCAAATTCAAAATGTCAAAAAAAAAAAAAAAATTGCACCAAAACAGCAGAATGAGAACAACAAAATCAGAAATCCCATCATGCTTTGCACAGCATCAGGGGAAAAATGCCCGGGCAGTTTTCTTCTGTGCAGCTAAAAATGAGGCTTGGGTAAGAAAAACAAAGTTCTGATGCTGTGAAACTGTTAAAGAAACACAAAGCCTTTTCAGTGCTGCTGAGTCGAGTCCGGAGGTTCACTTTAACTGTTAAAGGAGTACTGTAGGAGGGTAGGGGGAAAAAGAGTTGAACTTACCTGGGGCTTCTCATGGTCCCCCGCAGACGTTCTGTGCCCACGCAGCCGCTCACCGATGCTCCGTTCCCTGCCGCTGGTTCACTTCCGGAATTTGCAACTTTAATGTTGCAAAACCACTGTGCCTGCACAGCCGCGTCTTTGCTCCCAGTGACGTCACCAGAAGTGTACTGTGCGCACAGTATGCTCCCGTTGACGTCAGCAGGAGGCGCAGTGGTTTTCCAACTGGAGCATCAGTGAGTGGCTGCGCGGGCACAGGACGTCTATGGGGGACCGTTAGAAGCAGTACAACTTTAAGTAATTCATTTATGAAGTTACATATTTTCATTTGTTAGATTAATACTAGTGCTCAGCACTAGTAATACTTGTAGTTATATCAGGCACCTGTATATCTTGGAAACTCATGTACAAATTGTCAGGTTTCCTGGTTTTCAAAATCATGGGCCTTGCATACAGTGCATAACCAATAGAGTTCCCCTCAACATGAACACACAATACAGACACTTAGCGTTCAGAAACAATCTTAACCAAAGAAAAACACTTATCCTAATTCCATAAAAGTCTTAAATATTTAAGTGTACCAGAGCTGGAATAAAGTAAGCATTTTCCTCCAGCCCCATGCGCACACGGATCGCTCCCATGCCGCCTTCCTCAGTCTTCTCCGTCTTCTGTACTGGGTCCCGTTACTTCCTCCAGTCGTGGCCAATCTGAGCAAGAGAAGTGCGCCCTCTACGTATCTCTTCAGTGGCGATTTTCTGAACAGTAAACTGAAGCCGAAATATTTTTATGTGACTGAGAAAAGTTTTCTGATAAGGTTTTAGAACTGAAAGGTACAAAGATTTAAAAATTCAGTATTTCTTTTGCAGCTCTGCAATAATATTTAGAATTTACAAATTCAGTCTTAAAGTGGGATTATACTCCCAAAACTAAAATTTCAGTAACTACTCTCAGTTACATAACAGGACATTTGAAGGTATTCCCAGGTACTCCCTGTGTGTAGAATAATTTATTTTCACTGCAGAGAGCAGGAGAAGCTTACTTATCTCTTGCCATATGCAAAGGCAGGAATCTCCCTGTGCTTGTGTCTTCACTCTGCCCCCTCCCTCTGCTAAATAGACACATTGCCCTTATAGCAGCTGAATCACTACAGCAGAAAAGGGGGGGGGGGGGTCAGATGACAAGAGATAAGCAAGCTTCTACTGCTTTCTGCAGTGGAAATAAACAATTTTGCACACAGGGGATACTTGGGAATGTTTTCAAAGTTCTTTTATGTAACTAAACGCAGTTACTGAAATTTTAGTTTGGGGAGTATAATCCCACTTTAAAAAAAAAATCCTTTTAACTGCAAACAAAACCATGAGACATGGGACTCAGTTCTAAGTTCTTTTTACCATCAGTAAAATTCATACAATTAATCATCTCACAAGTTTTCTTTTAATTTTTTGGATTTGCTTTAAACATAAAAGTCACTTTCCAAAACTGGTACACGGGCTGTGTCAACGCCTCGGAAACACGTGGTGGCAGATATCTGGGCACGTGGACAAGGGTTGTCAGTTTAGATAACATGTCTCATGGCACTGCTCTCAGCTAGTAACTTCTTGTCCTGAATTTTGGAAAAGCTCTGTGCAAGGCGAGGCTAAGTGGGGCATTTGTCACAATGGGGTATTGCACAAACCGACAGAACAATTAAACATTCCATGACATGTTCTTCTCATCTGAACCTCTGTAAAGCTGCTCTGTGGGAGCGCGACTCCTGAATAGGGTTTAGCTTGAATTCCACAGTAGAAGTCATTTTGCAACTAAATTCGCAATTACAGTGCAAAACTGCAATTCAAAATTTCAACCCTCATGTGCAAACATGGCGCTTTCACCCTCACTGCACCCAATGAATCAATGCGACCAATTGTTGGGCCAAAATTGGTTGGATTAATCGGTCGAACATGCTGCAAGATTTTGGATCATCGTTGTCAGTCAGGTGCACGGCGGTAACGGGGAAAAAGCCCTGATGCTGTCCCACCCAATGTTCCATGTTCCCCCGGGTGCCCAATGTGCTACAGATTGCCTCTCCATGTCCGGCGCTGCCACCAGGCTTGCTCCGCATGCCCCCACATTACTCCAGCAATGTGGGGCGTGTGTATGAATGGAGCAGGCCTGAGTCAGTGGTGGACAAGCGGAGGATAGGTAATGTATAATGCACTGGGCATGGGGGGGAGAATATGGAACCTAAGGGTGGACATCGTCGAGCCGGCGGATGCAGCATCACAAGTCCGATTCTAGAACGATTTCAGTTTGAAATTGATTGGGAATCGGCCTGTGGTGGGCAGACAACAGATTTCTCTCCAATCAGATTTGATCTCTTAGTTGATCTGCCCATGCATCATCAGCCCAGGCAGTAGGTCTAACCTACTGTATCTAATGTTGGCTGATTATCCAGTCAAGTCATAATGCTAACTGGGCTTCTTGGTTCAGTTGTCTACAGCTTTCTGACTTATCAGGACCCTGTGGACAGAACAACAGCTATTTTGTCAGGTAAGGCCCACTTATTTTTCCCCATCTCCTTGTTTAGCTGTGTATCAGGAGTTCAGCTGTAATGTAGCCTTGTAACATTCTGTGTGTGTGTGCCTGCATATGGCGCTGTTGTTGTATGTGGTAGGGGATTAGTCATTGTCTAAGAATCACTTGGATTTGAGAAATGGGCTCTGTGTCTCTTAATGGCTTCTTATAACAAAATGAGGGACTTCTATGCCCCCCTTCATTAGATGAATTGATGGGGTCCAGGCCTGTGTAGACAACAGCTCCTCTGACCAGGAGCTCTCCACAGCTCAGAGGAACTTGATGCTGTCAACGTGTGAGGACCACACATGTTACGTAGAGATAGACAATGGGGCAGCATCCTGTTCAGGTGGAGAAGGATCATTATTTCTAGAGAAACACATCTGTTCGGCCAGCCATGGTGGATTAGGCAAACCATCCGCCCCGTTGTTTAGCTAGGTGTAGTGCTAATTCCCCTGCTATTGTTGACTCGTGATTGCTCTTAAACGAGTAAAATAAACAACATTACAGAACTGTAGAAAATGTAACGCAAAACGCACAATAAAGCAAATGCTGGATGAACCGGGCCGCCTACACAAGCAAGAAAATAAACTTGTGAGATATAAAGCTGTATGAAGTGGAAGGATTTACAGGTGGGCTGCTCAAGCATTGTGTCCGGGAGTTATCAGGAGAATCTGCAGCCATAAGTGTCTGGCTTAACGGGAGTTCTACAAGGGATTTAATAATGGGATACACGATGGTACATTTACATAGTAAGAGCAAAAAGATACTAATACCTTCTTGTGCCTAAGATACATAAGCCTCACTACACAGGATCACTACAGCTGATGCCAAAATAATGTATACTGTATGGATCATGTGAAAAATGTTGCTAATCGTAATCATAGTTGCTAATATCGTTTTAGAAACTATTTGGTTAAAGAGAAGCCGTAACCATGGACTGAACTTCATCCCAATCAGTAGCTGATACCCCCTTTCCCATGAGAATTCTTTACCTTTTCACAAACGGATCATCAGAGGGCTCTGTATGGCTGATATTGGGGTGAAACTCCTCCCACAGTGTGATGTCAGGACCATGGTGCTCACATCACACTGTGGGAGCCTTGTTGCATTGTGGGAAATAACAGCTGTTTACAGCTGTCTCCAACTGCCAAAAAAGCAAGCAGCAGCTACTTCCACTGACATCACCTGCCAGCAGTAAAAATGTCACCATGTGATAAATGTCAGAATGTAAATCAGGGAGATGAAAGATTTTACAATGGGCAAACACTGACTAAATCATTTATACATAAGTATTGTAAAAATGAAGCACTTGTGTTCATTATGTTATTTTCATTAGAGTTCCTCTTTAAAGGACAACTGAAGCGAGAGAGATATGGAGGCTGCCATATTTAATTCCTCTTAAACTATACCAGTTGCCTGGCAGCCCTGCTGGTCATCTGCCTCTAATACTAACCAGGTATTTCTGATATTATTGTCAGATCTGACAAGATTAGCTGCATGCTTGTTTTTGGTGTGATTCAAACACTACTGCAGCCAGATAGATCAGTAGGGCTGCCAGGCAACTGGTATTGTTTAAAATGAAATAAATATGGCAGCCTCTGTATTTTTCTCAGTACAGGTGTCCTTTAAAGAGACTCTGAAGTCACAAGAAAAACATCTTTTTATTTTAAAAATGTGTTTAATATGTTTGTCCTACCTAAACCGCCGCATTCCCGCCGCTGTAATCTATCTTAATCCCCCCAAACTCCCTGGGGGGCAATCTGGGTGGCGCTTCAGTGAGAGGCAGAGCTATGAGCCACAGCTCTGCCTCTCAAAGCGTCTGTCAGCCCGGATCGCCGCCTTTCCCCCACCCCTCTCAGTCTTCCTTCACTGAGAGGGGCGGGGGAGAGGCGGAGATCCGCCGCTTAAAGACGCATGTAGAGGCAGAGCTGCAGCTCATTGCTCTGCCTCCAACAGCAGCAAAATCCATGACCAAGAAAGTCGCAGATTTTGCGGGGGAGAGGGAGGTGGAAGTTAGGGGGGATTTAGATAGATTACAGCGGCGGGAATGCGGCGGTTTAGGTACGGCTAGCATATTAAACACATTTTTTGAATAAAAAAGATGTTTTTCTTGAGACTTCAGTGTCTCTTTAAGTCACCGTGAAGCAGAACCACTAAGGTTTTCTAATAGACTCAAAGAACCTTTAAGGTGCCCATAGATCAGACGACGTATGGACAGATCGACCAAGAGCGGCAGATGCGGAGAGGTAATGTATAGTGTACTGGACAAGGGGGGGAGACATGGAACATCAGGAGGGACAGTGTCAGAGGTTTCGGGGCATTTGTCGCTCACCCCAATATCGCTAGCCGTTACCGCCGTGCACCCGACCAACCACAACACCCCAACATCTTGCAGCATGTCCAACTGATTAATGAAACAGATTTCGGCCCAAAATTTATTGCATCATCGATCGGGCATGCACTTGGTTTGGCACCGATTCTCATCCAATTTGATTATAATAATCAAATTGGATGGTCAATCAGCTGCCAACTCGCATGTTGTATGGCCACCTTTACTAAAAAAAATGGCCTTCTTAAAGCAAACCTATGAGTAGAAAAAAGTTAAATATACATACTTACCTAAGTCCAGAGGATTTCCATGACCTCCTCGACCCTACCGCTGGTTGTTGAGTCCCCTCTTCTTCTCCACAGCTGCCCTCCCATCCCTGTACAAGCGCACTTTAAGTATTCATTCCTAAATAGTGAAAACTAAAAGGTTTTACAATATAATTTGACATTTATATTTTACTATCATTACAGAAATGTAATTCTAAAAAGAACCTAAACTATGATTTTATAGGAAACCTACTGTATGCTGATTAGAGGCTGAACGCCGGATCTGGAACGAGCCTGGAAAATAGCAACAAAAAAATCTTATTCCCGGGGAGCAATTTAGAAAATTACAACACATAAATTTAAGGCATAAGACAGTTTGAACAACAAAAAAAACAAAAACTTTTAAATATTTTTAAAAAAATATTTAAAAAAATGTAAAAAAGGTTCATTAAAACCTGGTTTACCTGCAGAATCAGACTTGTAAATGATGTGTAAAAGGAAAAACTCTGAGCAAGTTTTTATAGAAACGAACTGATCCATTTACACAAATGACTATTTTCACAGAAGGCTAATCATTCCCATTTCTGCCTCATTCGAGAAAGCTGTACATTAGTGGATTGTTGCAGCTTTGCTGGGAAGGTGATTGGTTTAGTCATTATGTTAATGCAAAAAAAAAAGAAAAATTTGCACTGCTCAGGCTGGAAAACGGCTCAGACATTAGATTGTATTATAAACAACAGACTTCATATTTTGCCATATTATAATGTACCGTAAGCTGATCAGCAGTCATTTATATTTGTATTATTAATAAATCATTTGAAAATGTCACTCCGCAGTGTAATGGGAGATTAAGCTTCCTTAGTCTCTAAACACAAAACATAGCAGGCTAATGTTGGGAATAAACAATGAGTTTGGGGACAGATTTACTGTCCAATCGATTTTCCAATCATTTTTCTGATCAATTTCCATTCACTTCTATGAGAAAATTGTTCAGAAAAATTACCAAAATCAGATCGGACCTGTCGGAAATTATCTATCGAGCCATCTATCTGTTTGAAAAACAGTATTGGTGTATTCCCAACATGAGGCATAATAGTCAAGCAACACTATACTGTTTTTTGGCACATTTATTAAAAGGATAATTACACATACATAAAAAAATGGTATAAAGTGTTTATCGAAGACATAACACAATCTACACTCTGAATTACACAACTACTCCCATGACATTTCATTGACAAGCTGATACCACCAACCACCTTCATTATCAATTGCAGGGGTGTAACAATAAGGGAAGTGGCCCCTGCGGTCTTATGAGGGCCCAAAGCTGTGGAGAGCTCCAACTTCTTAAGGTACCCATATATCACTCAACTTTGATGATCGTCCTTCCGAATTGATAATATCATCAAACTGGAGGAGATCGGTGCCACAACATGTCTACCAGATTGAGCTTTCGCTTGACTTCAGGCCAAAAACAGTCAAAGGAATCTATCCATAATGCCAGCAAGATCTTGGTCACAAGGGTGAGGCAGTAACAGTTGTCGACATCACGATGACCGATGCACCCCTGGTCGGTGTCCCACCTACTGTGTAAGTGTTCCCTCCTGTGACCTCAGCATGTGGAGAGTCATGTGGTACAGGCACTCGTGGTGATGGAGGCCAGGAGCCACACTGGTGAAGAGGTCAGGCTTTAACATTGAGCATGGGTGGGAGAAGGGGGACTAATACACAGTGGAGGTGGCCCAGCAGATGGCAGCATGAGGATGATTTCCAATAGATTTTATTCTGAAATCTACTTGAAATCGCTGTTCAGTGTGTGGGCAGGCAATAGATCTGTCTATAATCAGATTTAATCAGACAGGGACCATTTTAATGGTCTATCTGGCCATACATTGAGTGATATACTGTAAGGCCATCTTAACTCTCCTCTCCACCGATGTAGGGCTTCCCTCTTCAGAGCAAGCATTGTTGTAGTTATATTTGGTAAAGGTTGGAAAGGTCATGGTGGCTCTCTTGTTATATGATGCCTAGCTCCATGGGTCACCAAGAGGTTGTTAATGTTGGGGTTCCCGATCAGGCTGCTTTTATACTTTTGCAGTGTGGTGAACCCATGTCAGGGGAGCCTGCTACGCAATCACCGCACAAATCTGCACTTTATAGGACCCTGGCAGAGTGTGTCAGTACAGTCATATGCATAGGCCTGCCCCCGCTCAGTCATGTACTCCCTGCTGAACAGGAAGTTAGTCACCGGGATTCCCGTCGGTCTGCACATGCACACCGCACTGAACCACGCTCCGTTGTTTATGCTTACTGCGTCGCCATAGACTGGTATTGCTGCATGTGCGGTAGGCATTACTGCATAATCCATGTGGTTGGCAAAGATTATGCGGTAAGGCACAGATGAACTTGTGGCAGGTAAGAACAAGGAACACCAAAAACCCCAATAGTGTAATATGTACTGGTAAATGGTTACTAGATAGAGTAAATAGTAATACTCACAAACCAGGGTTACCATTAGGCAACCACTGTAAAGGCAGGTGGGGAGATTTTCCTGACCCCACTCAGGAATAAGATGTCGCTCTCTGCAGATGAGAAAAAGGGGGTTCAACCCTCCACCCGGGGTGGACTCAATATTATGCAGGAGAACAGAGGCGCCAAAAGGTTAAAAGGAAGCTAAATGAGCTTAAAGACCAAATTCTTGGTAAATAGAGGAGGTAGTGGTGGACTTACCTCCTCCAAGTAGACACACAGCGACTGTAGTAAAGACAGTCAATATATTTTATTTATGAACTCCAAATATGCAACGCGTTTCGCAGGTTTGATCCCGCTTCATCAGGCAATAACAACGGATCAATAGCATATGTGGTCAGTAGAAGAGCCAGGCACCTCTGTTGTGGCAGGTAAGAGGCGATTTAACTGCTTCCGTTGCAGCGCATCGCTTTAAGTATGAAAGTCTCCAAAGACTTTCATTAACTTTGTAGCCTGGCCTCGTGCGGTAAAATTGCCTTACTGCAATGCCATAGTGTAAAAGGGCCCTCAAAGTTTTGCGGGAAGATTCGATTTGTAGTTATGCTCTGATCCAGTGTTGTGTTTTTCATGTTTTACACAAAAATAATATAAAGGGTTGAAATAGAGGTGAACAACTCAGTAAAAATAATTAAGATAGCCAAGAGTCAAGGGGCCATATGCAATTCATGTTTTCACCTGAGTTTTCTCCTAGATCATTTTTCCTCTTCTGCTTGGAAGAACAAAGAGAAATCGAGAGCCCAATATGGTGTAGTATTGTTAAGTTGGTTGTGGTTTAAAGCAAAAAATCTTAGATATACTCTTTGGGGTACTATATAATACATGTTATTACTATTATACAGACAGTCTTTCGTGGCTGCTTTATGGAGGTAAGTCCACCGCTTCCTCCAAGCAAATTTTAAAGGTTTTATCCACTTTTACCCTGCTGGCGCCTCTGTTCCCCGTTTGCTGTACCGTGTCCACCCCTGGTGGAGGGGTGATCTACCCCTTTTTTGATCTACAGAGAGCGACTTCTTAATCCTGAGTGAGGACAGGTCTAATCTCCTCACCTGCCTATACAGTGGTGGCCTTTGTGGTAACCCACGTTTGTGAGTATACTCTTCTCACTAATTATCTTTACTAATTTTATGCTGAACATACTACACTATATTGGGCTCTCGGTTTCTCTAACCTTATGCTTTTGTGTTAGGCTGTCACTTGGATTCATTCTGCCACTGATATTTTGACCCCCAACTTTGCCTTTTATGCTTGGAATAAACGGTTAGTGTTTTAGCTGATTAGATGGCTCGATAGATAATTTCCGACATGTCCGATCTCCCTTTTGATCCCCTTTCGATTCTTTTGCTGCTTGATTTCGATTTCTGTTAGAAGTGAATGGAAGAACATAAGAAAACGAGTGAAAGATAAAATAGATCGACTGCAGAATCGAGCGGCAAAAACGATTGAGAGCAGAAACGAACCTCGTATTCCCAGCATTACACCATTTCTAAACAGTGGCGGTACATTTTGGTCAGAGGATGAGCAAAGGAGTGGTGGACTAATTTCAGAATGGGGAATAACCAATCTTTTGCAGAATCAGGCTGATTTAATCTATAGAGATGAGCTTTAAAGTGAATAGGAACCGCATTTAAAAAAAAATGAAGCAAATACTTACCTAAGGAGAGGGAAGGCTCTGGGTCATATAGAGCCTTCCATCTCCTCTCTCGGTGCCCTCTATCCTGTGCTGGTTCCCCCCGTTTCAATCCCCCACCGGAAGGGTATTTGGAAGTCTTCGGGAGCCGTGTCCTCCCGAAGACGTGCGGCTCCATACTGCACAGGCGTGAGCGTGCAAGAGAGCGTGCTTGCGCAGGCGCAGTACAGGGCCGCCCTTCTTCAGGAGCACTCGGGCTCCCTGAAGACTTCTGAAGCCTCCTTCGGCTGGGTAAAGCTGTATTTGACTAAATTAGTCAAATACTGCTACCTGGCGAGCCAGCACTGGAACGAGGGGACCAGGAGAGGAGCCGGAAGGCTCTATAGGACCCAGAGCCTTCTCTCTCCTTGGGTAAGTATCTGTCTCATTTTTTTAAATGCGGTTCCCATTCACTTTAAATACAACTTTGAGTTCAAATTTCTACCAATTTCAAAATAATCTAATTAAATAGCTGTTAATCAGTTATCTGGCAGCTTTTTAATTAACCAGCAACTACTGGGTTTGATTGGGTCCAAATCCATGGAAGTTTGCATAGCAAAGTGTTTGTTTCAAGAGTTACCATCTGGGAATCTATGAATTATTTACCCTAATGCTGGGCATACACGGCTCGATTTTGCTGCTCAATTTTCCCACTCGATCGTTTCGCTGCTCGATTCCGCAGTCAATTCTCTTATCTTCTGCTCGTTTTTCCTATTTTTTATCCATTAACTTCAATCCGGAATCGAGTGACAAATTAATTGGGCGGGAGATCGGATATGTCGGAAATTATCTATCGAACCATCTTAATGGCTCAAAATCGAGCCCTGTATTCCCAGCATTAAGCCTCATCTACACAGTACAATTTTCCGTCAGATTGCATCTATTAGATAATTTCCTACCGGTCCAATCAGATTGCAATAGATTTTGCAATAGATTTTGGGTACTTATCAATGCAAAATCTATAGCAAAATTGATCTGAAACAATTTGGATGTCTACACACGATGCAATTTCTTATCAGATTCCCTGTTGAACTGATGGAAAATTGTACCGTGTAGATGAGGCTTTACACCATCCTGATTTCTTCTACCAATCTTATGCAATTTACTTTTTCTCCTGTTTTCTCCCAGGAGATAATTTTTCAATTTCTTTACAGTACTGAGCAATTGAAAAAGTAGCAAAAAGTAGGTGAAAAAGTACTGTCAAAATTACCGGTATTTTAAATATTCTCTTGTTATCTGATAGTTTAAATGGCATTTTATTGACAAAGTGTGAGAAAATCACGTAGAAGACAGCTCAAGAGAAAAAGTCCATTGCATATGGGTCCTTATGTTCACAGTGGCGTAGTGGTTATCACACTTGCCTTGCAGCACTGGGTTCCCAGTTCGAATCCCAGCCAAGGCACTATATGCGTGGAGTTTGTATGTTCTCCCGTGTCTGTGTGGGTTTCCTCTGGGCAATCCAATTTCCTCCCACATTCCAAAAAGATACAGATAAGTTAATTGGCTTCCCCTTAAAATTAGCCCTAGACTACAATACATACACTACACCATACACACATAGACATATGACCAGGGGTGTAGCAATTGCCATAGCAACCATAGCGGTTGCTATGGGGCCCGCCCGAGCCCTACGTCACAGGGGGCCCGCAGCAGGATGCCCCCCCTAAGACCTGGAGGGGTTGCAGCATGAGGGGAGAGCTTGGTGGCACGCCGGTGGGGAGGGGGGACAGGCCCCTCCCCTCACCTCGGGCTCTCCCCTCTGCGCTCCCCTCCAGCATTAAATAGCGTGGTTATGCAGGTGACGGGCAGAGGCAGATACATACCTTCCGTGCGCTCCAACGTGGAACTTCCTCTATCTAGCCTCGCGACTTCCTGTTTCTAGCTACGCCCCTGCATATGACTATGGTAGGGATTAGATTGTGAGCCCCTCTGAGGGACAGTTCAGTGACAGGACAATATACTCTGTACAGTGCTGTGTAATACAGATACTAAATAATAATAATAATAATAATAATAATGTATTTGTGAATGCTTTGGATGACTTATCCAAGTTTTCCTAATGTGCACAAGCAGGATGCAGGTAATGCTAAAAAAAACCCTGCTCAACTTCTATTGTCATTTCCTGCTGCAGACATCTCCTGCCATTTCCCCTCCCCTCTCCACAGAGCAGAACAGGGGGCTTGGCAGAGCTCTGAGCAATGTATGTACATGGGGATCTGTTACCTAAAGTGATCAGGAACAATTGTTTAGGTGACAATAATTACAAATGTGTACGGGGGCCTGAGACACCGTGATAAATATGGACTTTGACACTTTTCATTGAGTATATGGAAACATTCAGTAAAGAGGATATAAGTCTTTTACTCTGAAAATCGTTATGATACTGTATGTAGAAGCATTAGCGCTCATTTGTCTGCCCACAAGATTCTCAGTAATTAGATTTCACCTGCTACAATTAATACTCCCTTCTTTGCATTATTGTCCCGGTGTTGGGGGGAGGGGGGTTGACTTCTGGTTTGGAAATATAATATCCCTTGAAATGGGGGCTTTCCAGTTTTTATGGATCAGCAAATCTGAATTGTACTCAGAACAAGGCGACAGACTTCACACTTTGTTTGTGTTTTTTTTAAATCCTGGCTGAATATCGTTAATTAAAAAGACGATGTAATAAACATAAAGTATACATTAAGGCAGGCGCACCATGACAGATCACTTTTCCCCTTTCTTGCTAAACACAATGAGTGGACCCCTTACAGTGGTTTTCAATTGCCATGCCTTTAAATTTTTGGAGAGATCACATTTCAAAACCATAATTGTCATTCGCTCCGTGAATCCTTTTAAAAGGCCGTACTTGCCGGGGGCAGCCGGAACTTCGCCTCCCTGGTCCCCTGTGGATCATGGCAGGCTGTCGGTTTCTTCTGGGTGGTCAACTTGCCTATTAGGGACAGGTGCCTGGGTAGCAATAGTTTGAAAGATTTACCTTCTGTTTCCACAAAAGACCACTTCCTAAATGTCTCCACCACCTGCCTGTCGGCTCTACCCGAGTAGTTACATTAGAGAGACAATAGTAAATTAAAACGAAAAAAACAAAACAAAAAGGAACAAAAGTTTAAGATAAAAACAAGATAGAACAAATAATAAAAAAAAACAAATAAAATTACAAAATTAAAAACAAGCGTACATCACACAACTTTATTAATCAGGACAGAATAAACCAAAACACTGACTAATGCAGAAGCTATTAATAATTGATCATGATTAAGGACTTGTCAGGCTCTTTTGTTCTCGTGACGTCAATTCCCAGATAGCTCATTGACCATGGATGTACCCGTTATTGTCCTGGTAAATGATCATTTCATTAGGTTAGCTTGTAAACTTTTGAATGTAGGATGCATTATGTGTCTAGTAGAAACAATTTATGTGACAGACTATCCCTCCTAATCCCCCTCTTCAGACCTCCGCTAACAAAAGCCTCTTAATACAGAAGGTGTTTTGTGGGAGGAGAAACATTCCCTAAACAACCAGTTTCTCTATTACAGGCCAGGTAACAAAGCAGCCTGTGGAATTTCAGTCAGGCCTTGTTGGAACTGGCCTATGGGTTTTAGGACCACCTGCTGCTTAAGCCATTGGTCAATAGATTAACCGCTGCTGTAACTAAGTGGTAAGAAAAGCAAGTTATGTGACAGAATAAACAGAATCAAACTGCCCTTAACACATGGTAATTCTAGCAGTGATCAGTCTACTTCCAACTGTAAAACAATCAGGGATGGTGACTGCTTCCTTTCCCCGCACCTCTCCTCTCTGTCCCTACAGCCTGAGTAATCCTGGCATTATGAGGAATGAATGGTTGGATTAAGGGAAGCAAAATTGACATCTGATTTTGTACAAGTCTAACAAGTCTGCACGAATGTGACCTGCAAAGTACACACGAGTGCAGGGGAAGTAAAAAATGAGTATTTGTGTATATTTAGCTATGAGGTTTGTATTCTACCAATGCTTTATTGTGTCTCCAGGAGGATCTGGTAGTGGACTGCTCAAATGTACACAATTGGCAAGGCTGCATACCATGCAACATCACAACATCACACCGTAGCATCAAGGCTGGTTTTCCTTAAAGTAAACCTGAGATTAATGAATGCAAAAGTTTTATACATACCTGGGGCTTCCTCCAGTCCCCTTCGGCCTGATCTGTCCCTCACGCCGTCCTCCGACTCCTCCATCCTCTGTTATGGCTCCCTGTAACTTCGGGAGCCGGGGCTTACTGCACATGCATGGCCGGGCCACACACCTGTCGCCGGGAGTGTTCTGCGCCTGTGACAGGGGAGCGTGCGTGGTCACACTGCACCTGTGCAAACTGGCTGAAGTTACTGGGACTGTAGCGGAGGAATGAGGCAATGGAGGAGGACGGCAAGGATGCGATCAGGCCAAAAGGGGCTGGAGGAAGCCCCAAGTATGTATAAAACTTTTTAATTCATTCATCTCAGGTTTACTTTAACCTTGTAGCAGCCCTGCTCCATGTTATCTCGTGTGAGATAATTTAGGGCAGGGCATCCTCAGCCAGATAATCTTAAGGTGCCTAATCCAGCCAATGCAGAGTGGTATAGGGAGTGCTTTATATTTACCTGTTCTGGACACTGGATTGGTTTTGCTTTTTCTCTTCTCTTCCTCCACCCATGGTGCTGCAATGCCGACATCTTCTGGTTCCTGATCACATGATATGACATGTGGTTGGAACCCAGAGGAGGGTGTCAGCATTGCAGTGCTGCTTGGTGGTGGAAGAGTCTTTTCCATCACCTCTCTTCCACCACTGAACATTGACACTATCCTCTGGGTCCTGATCATGTGTCATATCATGTGATTGAGAACCAGAAGAGGAGGTCGGCATTACAGTGGTCCCTTGGTAGAGGGAGAGGAAAGTCGGTTTAGGAAGAGGAGAGCCAAGAGGGGGAGGGGGGAATGTAGCCCTGCAGTGCACATTTGGTTTTTTAAATGTGGCTGCTGAAAGGGTAATGAAGGTCTCTTGCATTCCAGTGGATGCAGCTGGAGGTCTGCCCCATGTGACCATTGCCGTATGAAAATGGCGCATGACATCCAGAATAAGGCAGGGTGGAGCACAGCTAAACTTCTGTAACTCGGTATCCGCCCAGGGTCCCTCTGTGGGTACAGGTAATCTCAGCGATACACCCTCAGCCTGAGATATTTGAATTTATACTTGTAGGAAGCCTGGACTGGAAGGAACATTATACCAAACAGTGCCTCTAAGGACAATAGGGCATGGAGCTAGTCATGTATTGCAATTTGCAACACTTTGTTTGGGCTGGGTATACTTGATTTGCTCTGAGCTGGTTGTGGGGAGGGACATGTCAACATGGCATAAAGTGATGGCATGGCAGTACAGAAGCTGCTTTGGGGAAAGCTGTGTGTATAGCGGTGTGATGCTTTCATCATGGGGATGGAATACATGGACTTGTTTTTATGAGGACCTGACAGTGGTATTTTTTGTGTTAGAAATGTAAAGGTGCAAATGCAAACAAATTTCAGGGGCTTCTATAATGGGCTGTACATTTTCTGAGGGCAAATAAGAGGGCACTTTGAATGGGCCGTACATGAGAGGGGAATATGAAAAATACCCTGGAAATGCTTATTGTATAATATAAAAGGAGTTGGACATGTGCTAAGTGCTGTAATCACACCCACATTTTTGGCCATGCCCACAAATAGCATGCCCCCTTTTTTTCTTTGTGCACTGGTCTCTAAAGTATCCTTTGCATGGCCATAGTAAACACATTGGGCCCAATTCAATTCACTTTTTCTCCCAAGTTTTCTCCTAGGAGGTAATTTTTCATCTCCTTTGTAAAAGAAGTTTTCAGCACTTTGCAACTGAAAAATTACTAAAAAGTTGGAGAAAATGACTCCCAATGCTTCCAAAAGCAATAAAACTTTGCTGAAAGCAGAATAAAAGCAAAAAATAGTAAAGGTGACTTACTTCTCCAATGACTCTAGCTGGGTTGACTAAAACTAGTTTTTATTTGCACAGGCAACGAGTTTCGTGGTTGCGAGCCCACTTCCTCAGGCCAATCACAGTGCCAATTTGAAATAGCCAAAAGGTTCGGAGCGACTATTTTCTTGCTCGCTGGTAACTTAAAAGACATTTTATTTGTAGGATAAATATAAGAAAATATTACCTAGGAAAAAAACAGGAGAAAAGGCAAATTATGTTGGGCCCAATTTTTCTGTTTTTGTTTTTTTTTTAGCTCAGAGAAAGCTGATAGTATAATGTCGTAGAAAGAGGACACTGACAGGCTGCCAAGTTTAGGCTGGCTCAAACCCTACTCTTTATAATATCGACCAAATAAATGAATACCTTGTCGATTATTCGTAACTGGCAGCGTATACGTTTCACCGTCTACTGCACCTTTACAGAATAGTAGGAATTCTTTCATTACTGGGCTGCCGAAACATGTTTGCTTTTATAGGGATCATTAGATGCAGAGCTTTGAATCCTCTGACGTAATCAGGATATTATCTGTTTGTACAAAATATTCAGGACTTTAAGTGGATTTGAGAGACCTTGAGAGGTTGTTATAAGGGTGGATAGATTTACAAAAGATCTGGCACTAACAGCTATGTTATGAAACGCTGTGTGTACCTTAGCTACTGTTGGGAGTCACATGCATGTTGGGGAAAGTGCACTGGATGGTGTCATGGATTGATTTCCAAAGTGCCACTTATGTTAAAAACAACTCCATGACCTATCCCTGATCAAAGTAAGTAGGAGTCAGAAAAAAAGTTTGTTGTCGTTTTTATGGCACAGGCAGAAAAAATATCTAGTCCCCAACAAATTGCTTTGTTCTTTTTTAAATGTATTTATTTTGAAAATGTTATGTACTTTTATGTACTTTTTTAGATTTCAAATTGATCTTTTACCATTTTTTATTATTTTAATTACATTTTAAAAAATGTTGTTGTTGTTATGTATTTGAATTCGAATGCCAATTTACAAATAGACATTAATAGCAGACAAACCATCTATAGTCCATGTCTACGTTTTAATATACAGTTGTATTTTGATATATACTAATAATGCAAGTCTTTTTAGCTACTTTGACAGTATGGCTGCCAGAACTCGTGTCCTCCAGGGCTACCCTCTCCAATCTTTAGTGGGCTACTTAGTGAGTGCTGTGTCCAGCAGGAACACTAGGGCAGGGCTTTTCAACCTTTTCACTAATTGTACCACTTTTATCGCCTGAAAAATGTAAAGTACCACCAGTGTGCCTGCGCAATAGATATGACCCGATCAGGTTCGGCTGTTTCTGCCGGAGCCCAAGCTGAGAGCCGCTACTGCACATGCACTCACATCAACAAGGAGATCTTTGGGGGGCCCAGCACTGGATCCCCTCTACTGAGGAGGAAGCCCATTTAAGATCCAAAGGGAAGTACCACCCAGGGGCACTTTTTTCTTACAGGTACACTTTAAGAAAAGGGGGGGGGGCATATAGAAGGGGAATTTGCAGGATGCATTGATGGGAAAAAGGACTAAAATTAGATTGCTAGCCTACAGATTGCCAATATAGGTAGCCATCACAATTCCTTGATCCGTTTTCCTGCTTCAGTATAGGTAGCCTCCCACCACCGCCAGATACCTGGGCAGTGACTCACCACAAAGTTCAGTTCCCCCTTACTTACTCCTTGCTGTGCTGCCCTGCGGAATAGTTCAGACCTCAGATCAGTAGGAACCTGGCAAGCAAGCATTGAAGTCACTTGCTGTATTTGAAGTATACCCGCCATCACTGTGCACAATTCACCTGGCTGTCTCCTCAATGCTGATCTCAGGTTTAAATTATGTTGCAGGGCAGCACAGTGAGGAGAGAGCAAGGGGTAGTCAAAATTTGTGGAGACAGGACGACGGGACCAGGACAAGCAGCAGGCAGGCAATTAAGGGGCAGTCAAACTTGGAGTGTACCACCTGGCCAACAGCAAAGTACCACTGGTGGTACGCGTACCACAGGTTGAAAAGCCCTGCACTAGGGGGAACACATCATTCTGCTTGAGAGTGGACAGCACCCTGTATTTGCTGTCATCATGGAATAATTGTTGTCCAGGGATGAGCAGAAACTACGCCAGTGCGAATGTACGCATCGTAGTTCGCATCTACGCATTGTAGTTTGTAGGTGAAGTTTCATAACTACGCTTACAAATTTACGTGTAACGAATTACCGCTACGCGTAGCTTACGCCCACTATGCGTAGTTAACATGTGTATTGCGTAGTGAACAACGAATGCGTTACTTGCGTCTAATTTTCCATGTGCGATTGTATGCTTACAAATTTACGCATTGGAAAGGGGAGTGTATGCATAGAAGAGTTCCCGATATAAGCAATTAAAGCGGAACTGTAGATATAAAATAAAAACATTGTTTTACTTACCTGGGGCTTCCCCAAACCCCCAGCAGCTGTCCTGTCTTGTGCCGCTCCTCAATGAGCCTCCGTTTGCCTGGCGCCAGCTACTTTCAGTTTTGCCGCCGGGCCACTGTGCCTGCGCGGCTCTGGCCACGCGTATCCTTTTTTCGCGTTTCCCGCTATTGCAGAGGGGAACACGAAGAAAGGATACGCTTGGCCAGAGCCACGCTGACATCGACTTACAAGTCGAGGTGCGAGACCGAGCGGCGGCGGGGGAACGGAGACTCGTTGAGGAGTGGAGCGGGACAGGACGGCTGCTGGGGGCTTGGGGAAGCCCCAGGTAAGTGAAACAATGTGTTTATTTTATATCTACAGTTCTGCTTTAAGTAGGAATTAATGCGTAAAATGTTCTGCATACGGGCATAAGCATCCGCATACACTACACTTCGCACTATGCGTAATTGCATATTTTAACGCGTATTCTACGGAATGCATACGAAGCTAATATTTGATTTCGAAGCTGTAGTTTGGCGAAGCGTAATTGTGTAAAACTACACGTAGTTCCAGCGTAGCGAAGTTGGCTGACTACGACCATCCCTGTTGTGACAATCAGAAGGTGATGAATGACCACACCATGGTGCTCCTACAACCTCTCCAGCATCCAGAATCTGCTGTTCCACCATGTCACTATTTTGCAGACCAACCTGTGTGGAATCTATCTGCCGATCAGCCTATTCTCTTCTGTGATTGGGAAGAGGGGGAGGGAGGGGAAAGGAGAGAATGAAAAAGAAGTGTCCTATAGTGTTGGACAAACTTTTTGTTGTGTGATTCTCCAGACAAACCTGATGGGCACACTGCGTGTTGTGTTGTGGTTCACTGGCCAACTGGCAAACCTGTAAGCCATCATTCTTTGGTTCAGGGCAGGCGTTTGTAAACCCACAACGTGGGCCAGTGGAGCAGCCCCAGAAGCTGCAGGGGGGCCCAGAGCTGTAAGGGGACCCCCAACTACTTCACTCCAACAAAAGAGCCCATCTTTCAGATCAGGTGTCTTGTGCGTTATTGGTGTGAAGATTGTGTTGTCCACACATGTTGTTTTTTTACCTTTGCAAGGTGAGCCCCCAGGCTTTGAGGGTCACCAGGGGTAGGCAAGGGAAAGGGGGTGAACATTGGCAGGACCCCATAAAAGTTTTGTTATGGGGACCCATCATTTGTAGTTATGCATTTCGCTATTAGATTTTGCCTTTTTCAATTTGGGGTTTTGTTGGGCTTTAAAGGGACTTTGAAGAAAAAGAATAAAAAAACTCCAGGTACTTACCTAAGGAGAGGGAAGGCTCTGGGTCCTATAGAGCCTTCCCGTTCCTCTCCTCATCCTGTCGTTCCTGCGATGGCTCCCCTGTTAGCAGTGTCCGACCGATCGGGCAGAGACTGCTCTCTTCCGCTGTGGGTGGGCTTCAGAATTCTTCGGGAGCGGCTCCCGAAGACGGGCCTCTCCATACTGCACACATGCAAGCGCACACACGTGCAGTATGGAGCCGCCCATTTTCGGGAGCACTTGGGCACTCAAGATTTGAATGGAGAAGCCTGCATGGAAACGAGAAGACGAGGAGAGGAACAGAAAGGCTCTATAAGACCCGGAGCATTCCCTCTCCTTAGGTAAGTATCTTTTTAGTTTTTATTTGCCTTCAGATTCACTTTAAGAATACTCATCAGGCACAATCATAAAGCACTGTGACAATGATGTTTACATGAACATCGCGGAATACATTCTGCTGATATGTCATCCGTGCCACACTGATTTCCATCATTAGCGGTCTTTTCTCTCGCTCTCTCTTTTGCGTTCTCCGCCTCCGTCTCTTGGCTGTGATTTTGTGATGAAAAAAAGAAATTGACTGGCTATTGATCTGGCAGGAGTAGAATCATCTTGTTAGCACTTCCCTGTAGAAACCTCCCTTTATTCTGCTTTTTTTTGTTTAACCTTCTCAAGGGACGTAATTTCTAATGCATGATATATTAAGGAATAACTTGACTGTTCGTAATTACATTTCTTATATCACTTTTCATTACATTTTTACACAGCAGGGGGGGTTTTGTTGTGAAACATCATAAGGACGGAAGGGAAAGAGAAGCACATCGTTGGCTCGGGGCTCGTATGGCTGGTGCTTTAAAGCATGACCCTAAGCAAATATATATATTTTTTCTTTAAAAACATTGTTTAAACCAGTCATAGATTCAATAAAAAAATACTTAAATTCAGTTTAAAGGAGGTTGTAACGTTCAAAAATAAAAAAAAATTGTCTAACAATAGTTAGCGTCCCAAATATATATGTAAACCCCTTTTTTTCTAAAATAGGACTCTATATATTCCCTAATTTTTTTCTTTTCCATGGTCGTTGTGCCTTTGCTGAACTGTGATGAACTGTACAGTGCCAGGATTAGGTGAAGTTTTTTCTTTCTAGTTACAGTAAAAAGTTTATCTCAAAATGCAAATAATAGAAACGTCCTGCTTCAGATAAGATAAAGACACTATGGCCTCAATTCACTATGCTTAACTCCTGTCTTTAATAACTCTTCTGAGCTGTTTTACAGTTATCACAATTATATCAATGGTGATATAATTGTGATAACTGTAAAACAGCTCAGAAGAGTTATTAAAGACAGGAGTTAAGCTTAGTGAATTGAGGCCAATGACCGGAAGGTAATTGAATCCCCCCTCCCTTTTAAGGGTTAACACAGTAATGTAAGCCTGTTGTGTAGGTGATGTTTTCTGTGGGCGGTACAATAATCTGTAAAATAAGCAGTAAATTAACACTGAGTTGGGCTAATTAAAAAAAAAAAGCAAAGAAAAAAGCAGAAGTGATGTCACCTTTAGCATCACAGGGAAACAGTAAAGATGGAGAGCAGTAGAAATCAGTTTTTCTTTCATCATTTCTCATGTCTCTTAACTCTGACATTGAACACTAGAAACAACAGGATAGGTAAGCTACATAAATATTTTTTTTTATTGGATGATTTATTTTTATTTTATTTAGAAAATATGGAGTTTCATCCCATTTTGAAAGGGGGACATTGTGAAGCGTTATTTGATTAGGCAATGTGTAGGGATAAAAACAATGATATTTACTTTTTCCTCTGTAGCTAAGCTGTCTGACTCATTTTATTAGAATGAGTCTGAGGGCCGTATCCTATTCAAAGTGATAAGTAGCTTGCAGATGTGAGCTACTTATCACCTTGCCATGGTTCGAGGATTACCGGCAAATCCTATTGCCGGTTTCCTTCGTGCAGTGGCCAAGCATTAGGGAGCATTACTCAGGTGAAAGCCTGAGCGATGCTCCCATGTCCCAAGTGATGGGGAGTGAGGTTTAGCGCTCCGGTGCTGTCCTTCAGCACCACGGCACTGCTTTCTTGCTCCCAGAGATTCGCGAAAACCCGCCATCTTCTGCCACTGCATCTGGGGGTCTCCAATAATAAACCAAAGCCCCCTATAGCTGAGCTGGGCAACCCTATCAATTTACCTTTCAGTGCCGCTGAACACCATCCGCCCCTTGCCGCAAGTCCCGACACTGTCATTCTTGCAGAGCCCTGGCAAAGCATCTTTGAAGCTTCTGCTGGGGCTCTCCATTGGTCCACTGCCTGGACCAATGAAAATGGATAGAGCTAAGCAAAGGGACACAGTTAATCCCCTTGGCGTTATGATTCTTTCCAGATATTAGAGTCTAAAGGCGGTGCAAATTTTTTGCACCCTTTCAGACCCTAAAACCTGGAAAAAATCCTGCTGCCAGGGAGACCTGCAGCAGTTCTACAATCACTCACCTCCCTGGCTCCAGCGCTGCAGTTATGCCTCCATCCTCCGGGTGGCGCTGCAACTCTAAATTGAGATTGCCGGCTGTTGTCATGACGACAGCCGGCAATCGCACCAGCAGGAAGCAGAGACCCGGAGGAAAGGAGGAAGAATGGCGGCCGACGTCGGGATCCCCCGGGAGGTATGTATAAAACGCCCACTGCGCGCTATACTCTGCACACAGCCTCCGGCGGCTACCCCGAGCTGAGGTCGGGATTACCACTCTTGGCTGCGGTTTTCTGCCCTGACCCTAGCTCGGGATTACCGCCAAGGAGATTAAGGCTATGGAGAAGATGAGGTGTTACATTCGCTGTAAAAGCAGGATCACAATGCAATGGAGGGTAAAAGTTGCATTGTTCATTAGGGGCATGATGGGACGCATACAGTGAAGCCTACAGCCAATGAAGTATGAAAGTATGAAAAATGAAAAGTATGCACTGCACTGCACTGCCAACGTGCCGAATGCTGATGTGAATGTGCCGTTACAGAAAAATTGCATCGTTTTAGCAATGCAGTTATATTGTCCAACACAACCCAATGCACCAATTGTTATTACTGTGTGTTAAGATAAGTAATTTCATGCTAGGATAAGTAATTAGCTTAGGTTATTTAAAGGTCATAGTGAAATAGGGAACACTGACCAATGGTGTACTCTTCAGTTTTGGATAGAGTAAAGGAGGGCTGTAACCTTTGAGCACATTGTAAAGAGACCTTCATATGAAGCCATCACTTAAAACACCTTAAAAAATACCCAAGATGGTTCCACACATCCACAGATACAAGTGTCAGTCCCTGAGCCGTAGCAATGCCAGTTTTGTTCAGAGGTTCCTATGCTGGTGTTGGTTCACATCCACTGTAGCGTAGGGACTAGTGTTGATCGAACACCCAGATATTCGGGCTCGGGTCGGCTTGGCCGAACATGGTCCAGATGTTTGGGATATTCAGCCGAACACCGAGCCTAATTCAAGTCAATGGGGACCCGAGCATGCCTGCTGGAGAGGACGCAGCATGAAGGGAAAGCCATGGCCACAGTCGGCAGGGAGGGGAAACGCCCCCCCCCTCCTCCCTCCCCTCGGGGCTCTCCCCTCTGCTTTCCCCTCCAGCTTAAATTGGTGTGTGGACAGCGGCGGGCAGATACATACCTTCCGTGCATTCCACCGCAGATACTCCTCGCTCTAGTGTCTGACGCAACTTCCTAGTTATACAGGAAGTTGCGTCAGATGCTAGAGCGAGAAGTATCTGCGGTGGAACGCACGCAAGGTATGTATCTGCCTGTTGCCTGCCACTGCCCACACACCAATTTAATCTGGAGGGGAGCGCAGAGGGGAGAGCCCCGAGGTGAGGGAGGGGGGGACCGTCCCCCCTCCCCGCCGACTGTGGCCATGGCTTTCCCTTCATGCTGCTTCCCCTCCAGCCCCCCAAAACGGGCCCGTGTGGGCCCCCGAACAGCGCGGCCGAGCAACATGCGATGCTCGGCTGAGCTCGAGCCGAACTCGAACACCCCGATATTCGGGGAATAACGAACAGTGTCGAACACTGTTCGATCAATACTAGTAGGGACCCCTGAATCAGACTGACCTTGCCGCAGTTCGGCGAATACCTGGAACCAACAATCTCTGTTTATTGACAATGCCATGTTTATACAATTGCTTGATGTGAATTTCAGGAATATATAGAAATCTTTGACTGGAGTTACACATTGTGTTATGCGTAGTAATGGGGATAATGGGATTGTGTTAAGCCTGGTACACACCATACAATTTCCCATCAGTTAGATGGGTTGAACAGATAATTTCCGTCAGGTCCGGTCTGATTTCCTATCGTTTTTCTGATCGATTTGCATAGAAGTGATCAGAAAATTGAACAGAAAAACGTTCGGAAATCTGATCAGATCTGTCGGAAATTATCTATCGACCCATCTACCTAAAGGGGAAATTGCATGGTGTGTACCAGGCATTAGACTTTAAATTGGGTGGCAGGAGGGTGTGAGGTTAGTGTTAAGGTGGCCATACATCAGGTGACTTGATGGCCGATCAACCATCCGATTCAATTATTACAATAAAATCTGATGAAAATTGGTGCCACCAAGTACATGCCAGCCCGATCGACAAAATGTAGCGTACCACATCAGTCACAATTCCCCAACAGTGATGAGCGAGAATGCCGATATTCTTTTCGCATTGATTTTTGTGAAAATGATGTAAAATTCGACCTTCCAGGGAAAATACCATCAAAAATATTTTTTTAATACATTTGTGATTTTGACAATTTTTTTTTTATTTTAGCTGTAAATAAATGATTTTCATGCTTTTGATGAATTTTCAGGGTAAAAATAATTTTTTTGCATTTTTGGAAAGAAAAATTAGTTTTCTTTGACCACATTCTGAAAATACAATGTATTTTCAAAAATATTTTCTCAAAGTTAAAAATAGCATTTTCGATGCGAAAAATGACTTTGGCAAAAATTTGCAAGCAACACTGCTTCCCTGATCGAGATCATCTGCCCCTTCTTGCCATTGTTTGTGCAGCCTTTAGATTTGGAGGTGCTGCAAGAAAACATCCTCAGGGCCTTCTGGACTTCAGCTATAGCTCACGTGAATCAGAATGCATTCCAATGTCTTATTGACCTGAGCTATTCTTAAATA
This sequence comes from Hyperolius riggenbachi, assembly GCF_040937935.1. Lineage (NCBI taxonomy): Eukaryota > Metazoa > Chordata > Amphibia > Anura > Hyperoliidae > Hyperolius > Hyperolius riggenbachi. Next base: position 488,899,006 of record NC_090649.1, read on the forward strand.
ATACTCACCTTTCGGGTATCCAGCAGTGCCAGGCTATCTTTATTTGTTAAATGGGAGGTTCATGTCCAGTCAAGCCTAATTAATCTGCTCCAAGCCCTGAATGATCCCAGATACAGCACAGAACAGCTACACCTGTTCATCGAGTCATTTCATTTCCCTTCTCCTCTTCTGCTCTCTGAAAAGGGGTATTAATTAAGACAGTAAACAAGCAAGTTCCTATTCTTAATCAGAGCTGCAGGCAAAGAAGAGATAACTCGACTCTTGAGAAGAGGGATTTACTGCTAATTTATGGAATTCACTGTCACTAGTGAGGCAAGAGGGTTGACATGGCCAACCAACTCATGCAGGCAGGAGCTGTGAGTCAATGTCTGACTTCAACAGATAGCTTTCAGATTAAGCGGTTGGTTTGTGGTTTCCTAGAACCTCAGTTCCTGTTTTTGAGACCCAGGAACGTGTGGGTTCTGCTGCATTATCTTAGCTGATCCTAACACTGTTCTGAACAGCCTGGCTTCTGGCTGTTATTTCCTATACACAAAGAACAGCCAGGATAGGAATGTTTATTAGGTTGGCCCAGACCCCTCAAATATCCCCCACATTGCATTCTACATTCAACAGCACCTGCTGTGGGAGTCTAGTATCTCCAACACAAACAGGGGGAGGAGGTTTTAGATTGTAACAGCCAAGCTCCAAGATCAAAGGGCAAGCATAAATGGGTTGCACACCAAGTCCCCCTTCTAGAAGACTCTGCTGGAAGTCAGGCCACCATTATGGATGGTATGATGGATCAATCCTCCAACATCAGAGAACAGTGTATCATCTCCATGTATGTCATGGACAGCATGGACCATTCATCCACTGTTGAAATGAGTGTATCATTTCCATGTATGTCATGGACAGCATGGATCATTCATCCAGTGTCATATAAGAGTGTATCATCTCCATTTATATCATGGACACCATGGCCCAATTGTCTAGTGTCAGAGAAGAGTGTATCATCTCCATATATGTCATGCACACCATGGACCATTCATCCAGTGTCATATAAGAGTGTATCATCTCCATTTATGTCATGGACACCATGGACCAATTGTCCAGTGCCAAAGAAGAGTGTATCATCTCCATGTAAGTCATGCACACTGGACCATTCATCCAGTGTCATATAAGAGTGTATCCTCTCCATGTATGTCATGCACACCATGGACCAATCGTCCAGTGTCAGAGAAGAGTGTATCATCTCCATTTATGTCATGGGTACCACGGACCTATCATCCAGTGTTAGGGAAGAGTGTGTCCTCTCCATGTGTGTCATGGACACCATGGACCAATCATTTAGTATCAGAGAAGAGTGTATCCTCTCCATGTCTGGTATGGACACCACGGACCAATCATCCAACGTCAGAGTTGAGTGTATCATTTCCGACACCATGGACCAATCCTCCGGCATCAGAGAATACTCTCATGGACACCTTTTCATTCAAAAGAAGGAAACAATTTGAAAAAGTAGAATAGGAGCCTAACATGAACAAAAATACAATATAATGCATTACACAAATACTTAAAGTGAACCAGAGACGAAGCACCCTTGTGTATTTTACCATAGAAATCAGTGGGAACATTAGAGAAAACATTTACCATGCTCTCTGTTCCATCCTCACTGCTAAAAGTGTCTGTTATCTAGCTGAGATAAGAATCCCGGAGTGAGCATTGAGTCTGGCTTTGCTATAATGACTCAGCTATAATGATTCCTGAGCAAAGCCAGCAGGGGGCAGGCTTGGACTTGAAGACAGCAAAGAACACAGTCTCAGCTATAATTATTCTGTAGCAAAGCCAGACCGACTGCTTAGTCGGGATTCTTATCTTAGAGGTGATAACAGGCAAATTAAACAGAGAACAATGTAACAAAGAGCAGATTAGGTGTTTACTGTCATGTTCCCATTGATTTATAAGGTAAAATACATGAGGTTGCTTCATCTCTGGTTCTCTTTAACTGAATGCCTAAATTCTTAATATTATTTGATGTTTTTTGCCATGAAAAAATACTTTGCGGTTGTAGACATGAAAAAAGCTCTGGAAGGAAAGAAATGTCTATGAAGGTTGTAACCTTTACGCTTTTGTAATGGTGCCTAAAGACATACTGAAATCTCATCAAGTACAACATACAGGGGACATATAGCCTGGAATCCACCATGCAGTCACTGACTCCAGTGGCATCAGTGTACCAAGACACCTAGTAGTGACAACTAGCATTGGGCATTCCTACTTTTATTGAAGTGTCTATTTTTCGAGGTTGCCTCTCTTAAACCACCCCACTAAATGGATGAAGATATGATCTTTCGTCAACATGGGGGCCTCTGCACAATCCTAGGTAGAGATGGTAACTGAGATGCTGGCTCCCATGAATATTTAATGTCATTTGTGGGAAATTTACAGTTGGAACTGCACTACCTGCCAGTTTTGAATGGCCCAGTTCCAAGCTGCATACAATTTCTATTCAGTTTGCAAATTAATGAATTTGCATTATTTGCATTCCAATTGACATCTCTATTTCTGGGCTTGGCAGAAATTGGAATTTCAGCGGAATCGGAAATGGGGATTTCTGATCTTCCCTATCCTAGGGATCCATCGCTGGAATGGTGGAGGGCTGTAAGTAGAAATGGGAGGCAGAGGCGTAGCTAGGGTTTTCAGCGCCCAGGGACAAAGACAGTTTTTGCGCCCCCCCCACACACACACACACACATGGACAAAATGTACGTGGCCACACATCAGAATGTGGACGTGGTCATGAGTGGAGTCAAATGTACAACTGCTGTTTAGATAACCAGATGTACCGCCTTCCTCCCTAAAAATAGCGATATGTGCTGCCCCTTCCTCCCATTTAGATAGCCAAATGTGCCCCTTTCCCCTGTTCAGATAGCCAGATGTGCCCTCCTTTAAACAGCCAAATGTGCCCCCCTTTAGGTAGCCAGGTGTGCCCCCCTATAGATAGCCAAATGTGCCCCCTATAGATAGCCAGATGTGCCCCCTTCCCCCATTTAGATAGTGAGGTGTGCCCCCTATAAATAGCCAGATGTGCCCCCTTTAGATAGCCAGATGTGCCCCCTTATAAATAGCCAGATGTGCCCCCCTTTAGATAGTGCCCCGCTTTTTCTACTGCTGTTAACACTTCTGCATTCCTCTGCAGAGGGAAGGAGAGAAGCAGGGGCACTTTGGGCAGCCAACAAGTCGCCTCTCATGCATGTGGGGCTGCAGTGGCCATGCTGAGCCCCCTTACAGTGCTGTGCCTGGGGACATGTGTCCCCCCTGGCCCACCCATAGCTACTCATCTGATGGGAGGTCTCTCTATCCAGAGGCTACCCACTTCTGGGGTAAGTATCAGTAAGTAAGAATCAGCAAAACACAACGTAAATGACTAGACGGAGGAGAAAGTTTATTTAAAAAAAAATGTATGGGGTTTTAAACAAAGTTCGAACCAGAAATGAAAACAGGTGAATAAATGAGAAGTGAAAGAGGGACGCTTTTACGCACATGTTGACAAGAGATTCTCACCTAACATCTCCTTTTCCAGTTTTTAAACAGCTGCAGAGCAGCACATTGCATGTGCGCCTTGTAATGTCTTGCTGTGAAGACTAACAGAATCAGAAAGACTTTCAATATTTTAGCAGGTCAATAATCCATAAGAGATGAACACAGTGAGAATTCTCAACTGAAAGGAAAGCGTGTTAAATACGTGAAACAAAATCATAATGGAAGAGACAATGAAGCCACAGAAGTTAGATAAAGTGTCAATAATCTTCTACCCTTCCTACACTGATCGGGACTCAGATATAAAAGCCTCAATGGAAAAACCCTTCCAGGAGGCACAGGCCTTCTGCATTTAAACTAGCGGGGAAGGGAGTGAGTGGGAGTTCAAACTAATTATAAGGATTCTCGTTCCTGGTATGTCGGAATGTATTACCTGCAGTCAAGGAGGCAGAAAAATATCAGGATCCAAAAAAGAGACTCGGAGGAAACCAAATGCCGCAGTGAATTCTAAACCTATCCCCAGGTTCATAGCTGCAATCCAGACCCTTGCTGAGACGCTAATCACTTGTCCATTCTTTGTGCTGTTTCTTAATCAATCTCTGAAAAGCAAAACTTACAATGCTGAGTATGAATTAGTGGGGGAATAGGGATGTGGACCAAGACTTTTTTTTTTTCTTGTGCAACAATACCTTACTGGGCTTTTCAGAGAGGGCAACTCGTAGACAAAAGACACGGCGGAAATTGGAGTAACTTTTAGAGGTCCTCACAGTTCTTGTCAATACAGACAAATTCCTTGGTGGTGCTGCCAGTCTCTCTTTACTGAGGCCTGGATCAATTCTGACTGGCAGGAGGAAAAAAAAAACATATTTCTTTTAAATTATTCTATTTGATTTTTTTGCCTTTCCTTTTTCTTTTGCTTGTTTGTTTACTTGTGTTTGACTAGCCTCCTGGGCTTATATGCTATGGATGTGTGGGCAATTTTTAGCAGGTAAAAAGTCTCTTTCATTATTTTCTTTAATTCAACTAGTTAGGTTATGATTAAACCACAGAATGTTTTTGGGTAAATCAAGAGGAACCAAAAAGCTATTTGAGGAACACTCAACAAAGTACAGCATCCCCTTCTTAAAGTGGACCTGAACGCTTGCACTGGACAAAAGGAAAACAGAGAAATGCACCTTCTATGTATTTAGAGAGTTTAGCCTGTCTAATTCCCCCTAATTTGTGTCTAATCACTAGTTGTCATTTGATCCCTCCGCTGTGTCACGTGACTGCCTCCATGAATCAGGAAGTAGAAACAGTGCAGATTTATATTAGGATTTGTATCAGCTGTAACAAAGAAATGTGCTTTTTTAAGGGCCTGTTTCCACTACACGCAGATTGGACGCAGAATGGATGCAGAAAAACGGACTCCAATGAAAGCCTATGGACCTGTTTCCACTAAACACAATTTTTCTGATGCAGATTTTCCCATAGGCATTCATTAGAGTCAGTTTATCTGCATCCATTGTGCATCCAATCTGCATGTAGTGGAAACAGGCCCTAAAGGTTATTGTACTGTTGTGTAGCTTTTAGAGCAGAGAGGACATTCTGGATTCAGGTCTGTTTTAACCTAAGCCGCGCAGGAGGTTTTCTCCGGCCCTGCTCGGCCGATTTTCTTAATTTTTTTTTGCTGGACGCAGCTAGCACTTTGCTAGCTGCGCCAGCAAACCGATCGCCGCCGCCCCACGCCCGATTGGCGCTATCCGTTGCGGTGTGCGCCCCCCCCCCCCCCAGACCCCGTGCGCTGCCTGGCCAATCAGTGCCAGGCAGCGCCGAGGGGTGGATCGGGACTCCCAATGACGTCACGACGTCGCTGACGTCGGTGACGTCATCCCGCCCTGTCGCCATGGCGACGGGGGAAGCCCTCCAGGAAATCCCGTTCTTTGAATGGGATTTCCTGATCGGAGATCGCCGAAGCTCGCTACATGATTTAAAAAACAAAAAAACAAAAAAAAACCTGCCGCGCTGCCTCCTGGCGGAATTTTTCATACCGCCAGGAGGGTTAATGAAGGTATGTACATATCACTCTCCACATGACAATAAAAACAAGGTGGGGGGAGGCATGCAAGTCAGTCCATTATATGTTTGTGGTTCAGTGATGCATTCAGTTATAGTAATGTGTAGCCTAGATACAACCGTCACTTTGCTTGCCAAAATCACATTTGTAATAAACAGTACTGTATATGCTTACAGCATACTATAGATGAGCCTCCTTTTTTACTAGTAACCCCAAGTGTTGAAATATGCATAAATAAACTCACTAAACAATCAGCTCCTGCTTCCAAACCTTACCCCTTCCTCTTCACTGTTTACACTGGCTGCATAGCTAATCACATGACTTTTCTCAAAGCTACAGCAGTCAGCAGCTTAGCTACACAGCAAAACGTACTATCAGGTTTACCTTGAGGCCCGTTTACACTTGCAGATTACACTCATGTTGTGCTACCCTATTAAACCATAAGGGTCAGCAAAAGCTGTGAATGTCTATCCCTCTATGGAGACTTTTATCCTTATTGCGGTCCGTTGCAGTGTGCCAGAAGTATCCGATCCAATGCAAGGGCTGCAGTGAGATGCGTGGTGATTGGGGTACAAGCAGTCTATAGGTGACACAGTAAATATAAACACCAAAGTATGGTGTATTGCAGTGTACATGCATGGACCAATGGGAATCCCAGTGACGTACTTCCTGCCCAGCAGGAACTACGTCACTGAACGGGGGGTGGTGCTACGCATATAACCCTGTCGTCGCACTCTGCTGCATGGTCATATGATTGTTGTCTTTTGCGTTGCGGTAGGTTGAAACAGGAGCATCATATGGCACCACAACACAAAAAGCAAGTGTAAAACCAGCCTCAAGGAAAAGTTGAAGTCAACTTTGTTTTTTCTTTTGCCCAGTTCTACCATGTTCTACATGCCAACATAGCTAATAGTGCACGGTGTCATCTCACCTTGTTAACTAGAGTTTTGACTGTGTGGGCTGCGCTCTTGCTTTTTGGAAATTCTGGATACCACCTGGTTTGCAGAACAGATGTTCCTGAATGATATCTGACATCCCAGGGCGAGGTCTTCCTTGGCTGCTTTTCTCCCTAACATTTACACTAGAGTTGACCTCTCAGGCAGCATCACGGGGCAACAGTTGAAAAATGATCTCCTAGGAAAAAACTCAGGAGAAAATTTAATTGAATAAGGGCCATGGACTACAATTTAAAATGCATAACTACCTACAAAGGGGCGGTGCTTACTGCGAAGGTGCTGTGGCTACATAGATGTGTGACTCTAGCATGTTTATGGTCTTGGGTCTTCCAGCTTGAAAAGAGCTAGAGAATGAAAAAAAACCCAGCATAATGAAATGACAGAAGAGAAAGCAATTCCTGGTTGGTAAAACCGCTCTGTGATGTTGTTATGAGTGAAGACTCAGGTTATTGCAAAAGCTTATTTTTGACTGAGGCTGTGATTTATAAATTATGTAAAAAAAAATATAATATGAGAATGTTCATGTCTAAGCCACCTTTGTGCCACAGGGCTAAAGGGAAACTCTAAGTAAAAACGTCACTTTCATACAGTAGATATTCCCCTTCCACATCTTCCATAGCGTTGTAAATTTTACAAAAACATACAATATTGGGGAGCTTAGATACATGAGCAGTTCAACACTATGCAATCAGGACATTAGCAAAACAATTACAAAGATATACAACTGATGTGTAGTTTGAAAACATCACCAATACTGGTAGAAATTAATATGGCAAAATACACAGAAACAGGACACACAAGGGAGTGGTCCCTGCCCTTGCAAGTTTACTCACTAGAGGGTAGTAGGGTGAAAACACTAGGTGAGTAGACAAGGAGGTTAGTAAATGAGGCAGTGAGCCTCAAATTTTAGCTGTAACAATGAATATGTTTGTTTGAGTAAGTGTGTCTTGAGGGTATGTTTAAAAGTTTCCAGGCTTGGAGCATAGCGGACAGACTGTAGGAGAGAGTTCCAAAGGAGAGGTGACACACGTGAGAAGTCTTGGATGCAAATGGGAGGAGGTGACCCAGCTGAACAACAAGAGGGACTCGTAGGAGGAGCAAAGGTTCTGAGCGGGAAGATATGAGGTTCAGTAGTTTGGACACAAATATTTTCTGGGAGAAAAGTGGGGAAGGTATATCTTTAAATAAAAGAGGCATCAATGAGGAGGCATTTTCAGAAGGGAAATTTTATCTTAGAATAGAATTTCAATCAAAAAGAAAACTTTCAGTTTTGTTTACTTTTGCTTCAGTATTCAAGTCAAATTGATTTGAAAAATACATGTTTTCATGAGCCTGATATGATATTTCAGATTGACATCGCAAGGGTGAATATTTCATCTCTTTTATGGATATAGCCTTAAGATCTTTTTTTTTTTTTTAGATGGAAATTAATTATTTAAATTACATTCCAAAAATTTATATAAACAGATAACATAGAAAATAAATCATTGTTGTTGTGTTTTTAATGGGAAGGTAAATTGTTATTAATATTTTTGTTTTCTTTATTATGCATAAGATTCAAAATACATTTAAAAGTTTATATTTTAAAATGGATATTCAAATTAATATTACAAATTAACCCCCTCCCCTCCCCCCCCCCCCCTTCCCTGTGTTTTGCTATCTTGTTACCTTGCTTTCTTACTAGTACTCTCAATAAAACAAGAACGTTTAATAAACACAAGACTTGCTTAGAGAATCAACAGGTGACTGAAATCCGCCAGAAAGTTGTAAAATTCCACATTTTGCTTTTTCCATAAACTAATTTTTTAATGTACAAAAAAACCGAAATAGATCAAAATCACTATGCATAGAGGACAAAAAACAACAACAAGTTTTATACCACTTTGTGTCTGAATGTTTAGTTTAATTAATCTGGAATATGGAATTCTATTTTAAAGAGACGTTGGCTCTTTGCTAATTTTTTATTTCTTTTTTTTTTCTCTCTGTTTTTTTTTGTTAGACTATCAAAAAGCATCCTGGAAGGCCACATTTCTATGGTTCTGTTCAGCGATTTTTAGAAGTTGCACAAATTATACAGAAGACAAAATATGTGAAAACGCTGGATCCATTGTCTGCTGTAACCTTGCCCTGGTTATTGTACAAATAGGGAGAACAAAAAATGGCATCCAAAGCTTCTTTCAGTTGACTTCTTTGCATTTACCGATAGTTAAATTTTTCTATTAAACAGTAAGTCAGTGTTTTCATTTTTTTTTACTTTTCAATTCTTTCTATTTTGGCAATGTATTAAAGGTTACAATTACGGTATTTGAAATGAAATGCCATCTGCGCCTTACCTCTTTCTGATGTATTTTTGAATATTGCTTTTCTTGTTACTTTCTGGTAAAGATCATTGACAGAAAAAAATGATATTTATGTTACAAAAGTAACTAAATTTCCAGCAATAATATTTCTGCTAACCGTTGTTTTGTATTCCACATCTGTCTATGTTTAAACTACATCCATCACTAGAAAAAATTGCCCAAACCAATGGGGAAGGTTTAGCAAGGTTGAAGAACACCAGAGATCCTAAGGCCTCAATTTACCAAGGTTGGAGAGCAGTGGTAAACCTGTGTGATTCAGCAAACTTGAATGTGGTTCTTTTGGAAATTTGCCTGTTATTAAGTGACAAAACCTTGCAATTCTTGTCTGTGTCATATCAGATAATTGTTTTACTGTAGGTGCATGTTTAGAATTGTGGTTAGAATTGTGTGAAATCCCACACGTTCTCCACTGCTTCCCAACTTTTCTAAATCAGACTTTTGTGATATTTCTATAGTATGTTTAGAAAATACATTACTATTAGGGGGTAAAGGTTTGTAAACTTTGTGTGAGCCATGGCTGGACATAGTAAGCATGTAGTAAGGAAGGATGTATAACTGAAGGGAGGACTTAAAAAAGAAAAAAAACAAAACAAAACCTCAAGGTTGTCCTGAATTCATTCAAGATAAATTCATCTTGCAGATGTATACACATGATTGCAATAGCAGCACGAGCCTTATTTTTCTAAACTTCCAGCAACTCTTATATTCTGGTAGGTGAGACAGATTCAGAGAAGGATCTGTGTAAGCTGGTTAAATTAAAGAAGAAATGGCTAAGCTAAGTCATAGATGGAGAATAGGGGAGAAGTGTGGGAGGAGCCACCCTAAAATATATATTTTTTTAAAACAAAAGCTTGTAATAATATATTACCTTGAGTGAGGGGTAGGCTTTATTGGACACTTAGTCCAATAAAGTCTTACCTGCTTCTTCGGGTTAATGTCACAGTGTCTTTGCAGAGAACACCCAAGATTTGGAGTGCCTATTAGCTCCATCATTGGAGCTAATGCACTGTTGGCGTACCGTTCTGATGATGCTGGGTCTGTCCCATTTAAACATGTAGGCCTTCCTGTGCAAACTGTTCAGACTTGCTGGAGTGCATACAACTGTCTTTGCCACGCCACCTGTATGGACTGTGTTAGTCACATTGCTGTGAAAGAGTTTGACTTTCTTCAACATACAGCTCCAATTCTCTAACACTGCAGTGTGGACATCCAAGAACTCTCTACATCATCTGGACTCTCTGGCGAGATCATTCTATGTTTTTGACTGCATTGTGGATTGGCTACGATTGAGTCCATCTATGGATGAATGAGTTTAAGCTGTTGTTGGGTTGCTCTGTGTGTGGTTGTTGCTGCTGTCTCTTATGGCCAATACTCACGGGCTACAAATGTCGCCGCAACACGCGGCGCGCGCGAGGAGCTGTCGCCGGCCTGTCGCCCGCACGCTCACGTGTGCTGGCGACAGGCCACTTTTGATGCCCGTGAGTATGGGCCATTATAGATCAGCAGGATCCATAAACTTGGTCAGACCCAGAATGCACCTCAAAGCCTTTGGAGCTTTCTGTCATGCTGCCCCTTCCATTTGGACCCCCCTACTACACCAAGTAAAGACAGCCCCATTCCTGAAGGTCTTCAAATCCAGACTAAAAAGCCCCCTGTTTAGCCTGGCATTTCTGGACCTGTAGAATTTTTCCTCTCTACCACAATTTAACATTCAACCAATTAGTGGTCTGAGCCATGCTTTTGTGCTTTGAGTCCTGCAGGAGAAAAGTGCTTTACAGGTCTTGTTTTTGTTGTTGTAGTGGTTGTAGCTCAGCTGGGTGGCTGCAGTTGGGCCTGCACACTTCGTAGATACACCGCTGCAAATTATCTGGATATTGAAGCAATTTTTGTTATCAAGTATAGATCAGCTGTGCTATACCTTCTGGATAGTTGAGTGACTTAAATGACAACTGTGGTGAGAGGTATATGGAGGATGCCATATTTATTTCCTTTTAAGCAATACCAGTTGCCTAGCTGCCCTGCTGATCTTCTGCCTCTAATACTTTTAGCCATAGACCCTGAACAAGCATGCAGCAGATCAAGTGTTTTGACATTATTGCAAGACCTGACAAGATTAGCTGCATGCTTGTTTCTGATGTGATTCATATACTACTGCAACTAAATAGATCAGTAGGGCTGTCAAGCAACTGGTATTGTTTGAAAGGAAATAAATATGGCAGCCACCATATTCTTCTCACTACAGTTGACCTTTAACAATTCTTGTCTTGTAACATTGGCCTCTATTTCTTCTGCTGCATACTGCACACAAATAGTTTGGAGCTGAACACAAAATTGAGCATGTGTTTTTTTAACCAGCTATTACCTTGCGTGATCCCTGTGGGAAGATTGGATTTTATACTGTATATAATGGGGGAAGTGTATTTACAAATTTGATATATTTTATTCTTGTATGTTGATGACAATCTTTGTTGTTGTATGACAATGTTTAGTAAAATTAGTATTGCTACTTTATAATTATTACATATGTCGTTGGTGTTTCCACTCTTTCTTTACTGATTTCAAGTGTCCTATTATTTTTCTTCCTTAGGTCTGATGTTATAAACCGAAACATTACAATTTCGCCTGTTTTCACTATTAAACATTTAAAATGTTTAATTTTTTCTTGGATTAACTTATGTTTAAAATATTTTTGGCATATTTAAGTGAATCCGAAAAAAAAGAAACAAAAAAAGAAAAAAAAACCCGTTGAGATTAACAACTGAATTTATTGAAATAATCTTAAATAGGACCTTTCAGCAGTGTTATATTCTTATTTTGGTTTCTAGGGTTAACAGCTAGGCTTGAAGATCAGATTCTCTCCCTGGCCTCCACTGATGCCATTTGTTTGCTCAACGTTTATTCAGTTACACTTTATATTAATATACAGACAATGGCCCTTACTCAATTAACTTTTCTCCCAAGTTTTTTTTCCCCAGGACATCATGTTGAACCTTGTTTACAAAACAATAGAGATGCTCATTCGCATTTCCAATCAAAAATCAGAAAACGGAAATCAGATTTTCATAAAGATCCAATTTACTGGACGAGACTATATGCCACTTTGTCGCAGTGGCACAATCCAATGGCTTGTGAAGGGCCACAGGTGGGCTGGCCAGCTGCTGCGTATAGGGGTTTGCCTGAGAGTGTTTTGGAATAGAATGAAAGAAACTTTGAGAATTCCCCATGAGGAAATGGGCTAAAGTGTGACTGACTCTCACTGCAGTCTAACTCTCCAGGGGCCCTATGCAATTACCAAACTCGCCAGCGATAAGTGCTGGCGAGTTCTTAAATTAGGCATCAGTAAGGTCGCCTAATGCAATTGCATTTAACACCCCCCGGGGCAGAAAAGAACTCGCTTGGGTGATATAATCGCCCAGCAGGTTCCTTTCCCCCTATGCAATTGCATTTTTCACCTACCGGGAAGGGATGCTTTCTGCCAAAGATAGGTGTAAACTTTTCAGTTGCTCTGAGCAGGCGAAAAGACCTATCGCCGGTGTGGCATCTGGGAGCCTCCTTTACTGAGGAGACCCCAGATGCCAGGGATTTAAATAGGTAAAGGAATCAGTTTTGACTCCTTACCTATTTAAAATGTAACAAAAAAATATACCTCCATCGCTCCAGTCTCGCTGCATGTCCCACGCCGCTCCTCCTCTCATTCTTCCTCCATCACTGTTTATTCTCGGAGCCGGCAAAGCATCTTTGAGTCTCCCACCGGGGCTCCCCATTCGTCCACTAGGTGGCCCAATGGGAATCATCCTGATTCTCATTGGTCCAATTAGAATCAGGATGATTCTCATTGGGCCACCTAGTGGATGAATGGGGAGCCCCGGCGGGAGACTCAACGATGCATTGAACAAAGTCTGGCTCTTGCGACGATGCGCGCGCATTTCCCGGGGGAGTGAGGCTTCAGTGGTGTGGTGCTGAAGGACAGCTCCCGGGCACTAATGCCTCGCTCCACATCGCTGGCCACACAGGAGCATCGCTCAGCGAATACCTAGTATTCGCCTGAGTTTTGCTCCTTTACGCAAGGACATTGATTTTGCCGGTAAACCCTGAGCGATGTGAGGAGTTAAGAAGCTTGCATGTTTTAAGCTTCTTATCTCCTCGAATTCCATATGGCCCCAGGGCTCAATTGCAATGAACTTTTTCTCCTGAGTTATCTCTTAAGAGATAATTTTCATCCCAACATTAAAATAACTTCAGCATTTTACAATTGAAATAGTACCAAAAAGTTGGTACTAAAGTACTATTAAAATTATTTTAGGTATTCCCTTGCTTGCTGGTGGTTTAAAAAAGCATTTTATGATAAGATATGAAAAGATAAGTACTGTTGGGAATTCTACTTCGTTTCTTGAACTTTTTTTTTTATTAGTTTGATTCTTAGGGTTGGTCTAACCGCAATTCCCTGTACATATCCCCCACATTTGGGTATGGTTTATGCCTTACAAAACCAGGATATAATGGTTATGCTCCTTTCTAAAATTTTGATTAATAGGAAGGTATGAAAATATTACCTAGGAGAAAACTCAGGAGAAAGAGTGAATTGCATATGGGCCATTGACTTTCAAGCTACAGCCCTTAAAGGATACCTTAAAGGATACCCGAACTGACATGTGACATGATGAGATAGACATGTGTATGTACAGTGCCAAGTACACAAATAACTATGCTGTGTTCCTTTTTTTCTTTCTCTGCCTGAAAGAGTTAAATATCAGGTATGTAAGTGGCTGACTCAGTCCTGACTCAGACAGGAAGTGACTGCAGTGTGACCCTCACTGATAAGAAATTTCCCTTTTTATCTCTTTCTTGCTCTCAGAAGCCATTTTCTGCTAGGAAAGTGTTTTTAATAGTTGGAATTTCTTATCAGTGAGGGTCACACTGTAGTCACTTCCTGTCTGAGTCAGGACTGAGTCAGCCACCTACATACCTGATATTTAACTCTTTCAGACAGAGAAAGAAAAAAAGGAACACAGCATAGTTATTTGTGTGCTAGGCACTGTACATACACGTCTATCTCGTCATGTCACATCTCACCTCGGGATCCTTTAATCTAGGTGTTTGGGGTGCAAAGGAAGAGAAAGCCAGTGCTTACAAAAGTGTTATTTCTATGAGTGACTTGAGCTAGATAGCAATTAAAAAGAAAAGAAAGACAAAAGCCTGTTATTACCATTTTGCGGTAGAATAGCGCTCAGTGTATTCATTGTTCAGTTTGTTCGCAATTGCACTTTAATGCTAACTAAACCATATGCTACACAGTCAGACAATGCTGCACACCTGTAGCGTGAACATTAAAGGACCTCTGTCACGAAAATCTTAAAAATTAAAATACATGTAAACATATACACATAAGAAGTATGTTCCTTCCAGAGTAAAATGAGCCATACATTACTTTTCTCCTAAAAAGTAATGTCAATTACAGTAAGTAGTAGAAATCTGACATTACCAACAGATTTTGGACTAGCACATCCTCTCATGGGGGGTTCTCAGGGTTTTATTTATTTTTTAAAGCACTCAGTGAATGGTAGTTGCTCCATCCAACTGCCAAAATAGTGTGTAGCGAGCAGGGAAGCTGGCCAGCATCTTTGTATAAATCTTTTTCAGGGAATGTCTTTATAAAGAATAAAGGCTATGCTGAGAATCCCCCAAGAAGAGATGGACTAACCCAAAACCTGTCGATAATGTCAGATTTCTACTACCTACTGTAAGTGACAGCAACATAGGAGAAAAGTCATTTATGGCTCTTTTTACTCTGGAAGAAACGTACTTCTTATTTGTATGTGTTTTAAGATTTTCGCAACAGTTCCTCTTTAAGAAGAAAAAATAAACCTCATACATTTTTTCAGCCCACTGTAAAGTACTGTAATATTGCTCTATGCATATCAAATTCCCTAGAAATAAAAAAAAATCATCATCAGTGCCTATCTCTGATTTTTTCCTAATCTTTATTTATTTGTTTATTTATTTTGCATTGGTGTAATTAGTTTGGTCTGATTAGGACTCTTTTATTCGCCTCGGCGTTGCTTGCCTAATGCCGACACCCTCCACCCCACTCCGTGTGACCGTATTATGTTCCCAGCTGATAGCTGATATGATTTTTTTTTTAGAATATTTTACATAGCATGGATGCATCCTTAACCCTTCCCTAGCCAGGAGAAAAGCAAGGCAAGGTAGGCTGCCAAACCCTCCCCTTCCCCCTCCAGCTTTGAAAGGATTAGGAGCTTCTCCAGCTTCTATCACGACTAGGCAAATCATATTGCAAGCACATTTATTTTACCTTAATGAATGTAATCTTTCATTTAACAGCTTGCTCTAGATTTCAGTGTGCAAACAAAGGAAGGGCCCTCAGGAGCCCACTCTTCCTCTAACAGCTGTGGAGACGATAAACCAACGACAGAGATTTTTTTTTTTCATTTTGTGATGGGGGGGGGGGGGGGGGGGCTTGTGAAACTGTCAAAAGCAATAAATATTTTCTTTCTTTTCTATCATTAGACTCTCCTAAGAATGTGTCTCTTTTGTCAACTGTCATTCCCAGAACCCAGTGGGCAGGAGCTCCATTGTGTCAAATGAATCCTTGAGTGTGGAGAACACTGGCAAAAAACAGCTACCACCTTTTTTTCTCTCTCTCTCTCTCTCTCCAAAGGGTGTAACGATTTGGAATGCGCTTCTACCCCATAGACGTCTCTGCCAAAAGAGCACTTGTATATTTTAACATGCGTTTTTTTCAGAAAGGATGCTCAGGTTAAAGCATTATGGCCCACCGTAAATAGATGCACTCACTAGAATGGGGCTTCTTCATCCCTAATTAGGGAAGTAACTTCGGGAAGACAGAATACCACTTGCAAAGACTGGAGACATTGTCGGGATTGTGCTTGTGCCCACAATGTGAGGTAATTGGAGTTGTACCTTTTAGAAAGCTGCTACTTTCACATAGGAAGTGCTAAAAGGACCTTTGTATGCTGTGTTTTCCTACTCCTTTTTTAAGGAAGTTACAGAGCTCGAGTACTGGGAATGGCTGGGCCGAGGCCTGAAGGAGGAAACCCCCGGTAATGAACCACTTCAGCCTGCCGTTAGAAAAAGGAGGCCTAATTTTCCAGGCCTGAGAATACCACAGCCAACAAAAGGTTCTGTTTAAGCTTATTATATAGGACATTCTTCCTGCCTGCACAGCTTTCCATGAAATGACCCTCTCCAAATAAGTGCAGCAAGTTTGAGCAAATAGAAACACACAACTTTCGGGGCTTGGTGTTATAGCTTTCTTAAACAAAGCCATTTATATATCGCATGAAGGACAGTAACAAGTGACTAGGGAAGCTGAAGAGAAGGCGTTAGTCAGGAACGCATCGCAGGAAAATGTTTTTTTTTTTGTTGTTGTATAGAGATGAGTTGTTTTGATGCAAAAACATTACATTAATTTTTATTTTATTTTAGTAAGGTGTACACAAGATGGCTGCTTTGGCGTCAACAGCCAATCAATAAAAAAGGAGTAACCCAAAACTCAATTCAAGGATGGTCACAATTAGATGCTAATAATTTTGAGACAATGCAAATTTTATGCAGAATAATGTTAAGTGGAGAAACATTAAACAAATGCAGGAGTTAATGCCTATGATTGGTTCATCGCAAAGTTGTTTACCTTTATTAGCATCTCACTGGCTATCACAGCTTTTAAATGCTTTTAAATTTACAGCCCAAATGACTAACTGAATCCAACTTCATGGCCCGTATGCAATTCACTTTTTCTCCTGATTTTTCTCCAAGGAGATAATTTTTTCATCTTGGCCTATATGCAATTAACTTTTTCTCCTGAGTTTTCTCCTAGGTGATATTTTTTCATCTTCTATTTAAAATACTTTTTCAGCACTTTGCAATTGCAAAAGTACCAAAAATTAGAAGAAAAAGTACTACCAACATTATTTTGAGTATTATCTGGCTTGCTGGTGGTTTAAATTGCATTTTATGGACACATTTTGAAAATATTACCTGGGAGAAAACTCAGGAGAAAAAGTGAATTGCATATGGGTCCTTGTATTTAAAATAACTTTTCTGTATTTTGGAATTGTAAAAGTACCAAAAAAGTAGCTGAAAAACTACTATCAAAATTATTTTGAGTATTTTCTTGCTTGCTGATGTTTAAAATCATCAGCAAGCAAGAAAATACTCAAAATAATTTTGATAGTAGTTTTTCAGCTACTTTTTGGTACTTTTATTTTTTTAATAAATAATGTATTTTATTTACAAGTTATGGAAATATTATCTAGGAGAAAACTCGCAAAGTGAAATGCACATGGCCCCATATCAGCTTCGCGAAATCAATAGGATAACACCTTGGCCGATATGCAATTAACGTTTTCTCCTAAGTTTTCGACTAGGAGATAATTTATTTTATTTTTGACTTAGAATAACCTTTCAGCATTATACAAAGTAAAAAGTACAACAACTTGGTTAAAAAGTACTATCAAAATAATAATAATAATAAAAAAATTTGGAGTATTTTTTTGCTTGTTGGTGGTTCAAAAGGCATTTTCTGACAAGGGCCCATATGCAATTTTTATTAATATTATTATTATTGTTATTTAGTATTTATATAGCGCCGACATATTACGCAGTGCTGTACAGTGTGTATATATATATATATATATATATATATATATATATATATATATATCTTGTCACTAACTGTCCCTCAAAGGAGCTCACAATCTAATCCCTACCATTGCCATATGTCTATATTATGTAGTGTAAGTACTGTAGTCTAGGGCCAATTTTAGGGGGAGCCAATTAACTTATCCGTATGTTTTTGGAATGTGGGAGGAAACCCACGCAGACACGGAGAGTACATACAAACTCTTTGCAGATAGTGCCCTGGCTGGGATTCGAACCAGGGACACAGAGCTGCAAGGCGAGAGAGCTAACCACTACGCCACCATGCTGCCCATAACTTTTTCTCCTGATTTATCTCCTGGGAGATAATTTTCATATTCTCTTAAATTTTTTCTCCTGATTTATCTCCTAGGAGATAATTTTCATATTCTCTTTAAAATAACTTTTAAGCATTTTACAATTGAATAAGTACCTAAAATGTGTTGAAAACGTATTCTCAGAATAATTCAGGGTATTTTCTTGCTTGCTGGTAGTTTAAAAGGCATAACAGGGGCCCATATGCAATTCACTTTTTCTCTTCAGTTTTCTCCGAGGTGATATTTTCAAACTTGACAATAAAATGCATTTAAAACCACCAACAAGAAAGAAAATGCTCAAAATAATTTTGATAATTCCTTTTCAACTTTTTTTGGGTACTCTGTCAATAGCAAAATGATGATAAGTTATTTGAAATAGAAGATGAACAATTATCTCCTAGGAGAAAACTCAGGTAAAAAGTGAATTGCAAATGGGCCAAGGTGTGAAAATATCTCCTAGGAAATAACTCAGGAGAAAAAGTTAATTCTTTATGGGCCAGGGCCCATATGCAATTAACTGTTTTCCTGAGTTATTTCCTAGGAGATCATTTTCATCTTCTTTTAAAATAACTTTTCAGCATAGTACAATTGAAAAACGTAGGTTGGTGAATAAGTACTATCAAAATTATGTTAAGTATTTTCTTGCTTGTTGGTGATTTAAAAACCATTTTAAGGTAAAACAAGGGCTCTTATGCAATTCAATTTTTCTCCTGAGTTTTCTCATGGGAGATAATTTTTCATTTTAAGTTTAAAATACCTTTTCAACACTTTGCAACTGAAAAAACATCAAAAAGTAGGTGAGAAAGTACTATCAAAATGATTTTGAGTATTTTCTTGCTTGCTGGTTGTTTAAAAGGCATTCTAATGACACTTTTGAAAATATCACCGAGGAGAAAGCTCAGGAGAAAATGTTAATTGCATATAGGCCAATGCCTTTTAAGCCACCAGCAAGCAAGAAGACAATCAAAATAATTTTTTCCCCTTACTTTTTGGTATGTTTTCCAATGCAAAGTACTGAAAAGTTATCTTAAACAGAAGATAAAAAATTATTTCCCAGGGGTGAAAAAATGAATTGAATAAGGGCCTAAGGGTGTCATTGCATTAACCATACAACAAGCACCTTCCCCCCTTCCAGTGTCAGAAATAGACCTGCACCTCACTGGACATATCCAGAGAGATTATAAAAGTGGCCATGGCTGACACTGATTTAAGCTCAGACTGTTGAGACTTATGCTGGGGATACACGGTACGTTTTTTTTATCAATCGAGCCGCTGATGGCTCGATTGATAATTTCCGACGTGTCCGATACCCCGCCGGAACGATTCCGCGCTCGATACTGGCGGGCAGGACAATAGAATAAACTAAGCGGAAGATAAGAATGAGCGGGGATGCGGCGTAATCGAGACAGCGGCTCGATACACGGTACAGAAACGTACCGTGTATTCACAGCATAAAGCTCAACACACACCATACAATCTTGGTTGTACAGATTTATCAAATTTATGTAGTATAAGGGCCAACAGATTGAAAATACCTTGAATGATTGATTGGATAAGCTCTTATACTACATGAAAGTGGTAAGATTGAACAACCAAGATTGCATGGTGTGTGTTGAGCCTTAGACCTTGGAGCTACCCTGCCAAGGAAGCTATTCAGTTTCAGTACTGGGTTTTGGCCTTGTCCATTCTGTGCAGACTTTTTTTTTAATGCAATGGTTCTTTTAATGATATTATGCATTGTTATGCAAGTTCGTTGCAATTCTACATTGAGGAATGCTATTCCCGAATTGTCGAGATATGCCCCTGTGCGGTTGTTCACAAAGAGCTGCATTTCTGAGAGCCTCTGTCTCCTCTCTGGGGATGATTTTTTTTATACCCAATTATTTTACTTACCAATTGCCAAATTATTATCCTAATTAGCCTTGAGAAGTTCCTTGTGTACTTTTGTTTTTTTTTAGCACTACACCACAACTCTTCCTGTCATTTTGAATTTTGTTGCTGAAATAAAATTCAAACTGAGCATTTATTGTCATACAGCAATATTGTTTCCTGGTTACAACTAGTGTTGGGCGAACAGTGTTCGCCACTGTTCGGGTTCTGCAGAACATCACCCTGTTCGGGTGATGTTCGAGTTCGGCCGAACACCTGACGGTGCTCGGCCAAACCGTTCGGCCATATGGCCGAACTAAGAGCGCATGGCCGAACGTTCCCCGAACGTTCGGCTAGCGCTGTGATTGGCCGAACGGGTCACGTGGTTCGGACCCGAACGCGCTCTGATTGGCCGAACTGTCACGTGGTTCGGGTAAATAAATACCCGAACCACGTCATATCTCCGCCATTTGTCTGTGGGTTTAGCTTTGGGTAGGCAGGCAGGGTAGTTCGCGCTCCAGCCACGCTAGCCAGGGTCCCCCCCAGTCATTGTGTGTCGCTGCTGGGAATAGTAGTACACCGCTCGCTCAGCATTCTGTTTACTGCCACTCTGTGTACCTCGCTCAGCCACACTATATAGCATTCTGTTTACTGCCACTCTGTGTCTGCTGGGAATAGTAGTACACCGCTTGCACAGCCACACTATATAGCATTCTGTTTACTGCCACTCTGTGTACCTCGCTCAGCCACACTATATAGCATTCTGTTTACTGCCACTCTGTGTCTGCTGGGAATAGTGGTACACCGCTCGCTCAGCCACACTATATAGCATTCTGTTCACTGTTCTGTGTCTGCTTGGAATAGTGGTACACCGCTCGTTCAGCCACACTATATAGCATTCTGTGTACTGTTCTGTGTCTGCTGGGAACAGTAGTACACCGCTCGTTCAGCCACACTATATAGCATTCTGTGTACTGTTCTGTGTCTGCTGGGAACAGTAGTACACCGCTCGCTCAGCCACACTATATAGCATTCTGTTCACTGTTCTGTGTCTGCTGGGAATAGTGGTACACCGCTCGCTCAGCCACACTATATAGCATTCTGTTCACTGTTCTGTGTCTGCTGGGAATAGTGGTACACCGCTCGCTCAGCCACACTATATAGCATTCTGTTTACTGTTCTGTGTCTGCTGGGAATAGTGGTACACCGCTCGCTCATCCACACTATATAGCATTCTGTTCACTGTTCTGTGTCTGCTGGGAATAGTGGTACACCGCTCGCTCAGCCACACTATATAGCATTCTGTTCACTGTTCTGTGTCTGCTGGGAATAGTGGTACACCGCTCGCTCAGCCACACTATATAGCATTCTGTTTACTGTTCTGTGTCTGCTGGGAATAGTGGTACACCGCTCGCTCAGCCACACTATATAGCATTCTGTTCACTGTTCTGTGTCTGCTGGGAATAGTGGTACACCGCTCGCTCAGCCACACTATATAGCATTCTGTTTACTGTTCTGTGTCTGCTGGGAACAGTAGTACACCGCTCGCTCAGCCAGAGTATATAGCATTGTGTTTACTGCCACTCTGTGTACACCGCTCAGCCAGACTATATACCATTGTTTACTGACACTCTGTGTACACCACTCAGCCACACTATATACCATTGTTTACTGACACTCTGTGTACACCGCTCAGCCAGACTATATACCATTGTTTACTGCCACTCTGATTCTGCTGGGAACAGTAGTACACCGCTCGCTCAGCCAGACTATATACCATTGTTTACTGACACTCTGTGTACACCGCTCAGCCAGACTATATACCATTGTTTACTGACACTCTGTGTACACCACTCAGCCACACTATATACCATTGTTTACTGACACTCTGTGTACACCGCTCAGCCAGACTATATACCATTGTTTACTGCCACTCTGATTCTGCTGGGAACAGTAGTACACCGCTCGCTCAGCCAGACTATATACCATTGTTTACTGACACTATATAGCAGACTATATAGCATTGTGTGTACACCGCTCAGCCAGACTATATACCATTGTTTACTGACACTCTGTGTACACCGCTCAGCCAGACTATATACCATTGTTTACTGCCACTCTGATTCTGCTGGGAACAGTAGTACACCGCTCGCTCAGCCAGACTATATACCATTGTTTACTGACACTCTGTGTACACCGCTCAGCCAGACTATATACCATTGTTTACTGACACTATATAGCAGACTATATAGCATTGTGTGTACACCGCTCAGCCAGACTATATACCATTGTTTACTGACACTCTGTGTACACCGCTCAGCCAGACTATATACCATTGTTTACTGCCACTCTGATTCTGCTGGGAACAGTAGTACACCGCTCGCTCAGCCAGACTATATACCATTGTTTACTGACACTCTATGTACACCGCTCAGCCAGACTATATACCATTGTTTACTGCCACTCTGATTCTGCTGGGAACAGTAGTACACCGCTCGCTCAGCCAGACTATATACCATTGTTTACTGACACTCTATGTACACCGCTCAGCCAGACTATATACCATTGTTTACTGCCACTCTGATTCTGCTGGGAACAGTAGTACACCGCTCGCTCAGCCAGACTATATAGCATTGTGTTTACTGCCACTCTGTGTACACCGCTCAGCCACACTATATAGCATTGCGTACTCTGCCAGTCAGTGTGTATATTGCTGGGATCAGTAATACTCCACTCACCGTCAACCACTATATGAGCTCAACATGAGTTCCCCAGAGACCTCCGCTGTGAGCAGCACTCCCAACAACAGCAACAGCCAACGCCCCACGCAAGCTATAACATCCACCCCAGCAGCCAGTGGTCAGCAGCAGCCCTCCCCGGAGGAGAACGTTGTGTCCATCAGTCCGTCGCCAGAGCGATTAATGAGGGCTGCCATTGAGGAGATGATGGGGCCTGATGTGGAGGAGGAGGTCTGGCTCAGGCCAGCATCCCAAGTTAATGTTGAGGACGATGAGGGGTCTGTGTCTGGGGATGTTGGGGTGGCAGAGGTGGTGGGTGGGTCAGACTCAGGAGAAGAGTTGTATGATGAGGATGATGATCGGGACCATCTGTATGTGCCTCAGAGTCCGACCCCGGAAAACATGTTGTATCGTGTGTTTAGGTACTAAAATCTGCGTTCCCTCCCAGTAGTGTTGGGCGAACAGTGTTTGCCACTGTTCGGGTTCTGCAGAACATCACCCTGTTCGGGGTGACTATATAGCAGACTATATAGCATTGTGTTTAATGCCACTCTGTGTACACGGCTCAGCCACACTATATAGCATTGTGTTTACTTCCACTCTGTGTCTGCTGGGAACAGTAGTACACCGCTCACCCGCCACTGTATAGCATTGTGCTCTGTGTCACTGCTGACAATAGTGGTACACCGCTCACCCACCACTGTATAGCATTTCTGTACTGCCACTGTACTGCTGCCAGTCAGCGTGTACTTTAAGGATAAGTGAAATGAGGAAGAAATCCGGTGAAAGAGGGAGGGGCAAGGGAAGAGGTGTTTCCCCTGACGGTTCACGTACAGGCCACAGGGGAGCACCCAAGAAAACCCACTCAATACTGCCCATGTTGTCCAGGACAACAACCCTCACAGATCCAAAAGAACAGGACCAGATAATTACTTGGATGACCTCTCAAGCGTCCAGCAGTGGGTTAAGCAGCACCAGCACATCACGCACGAGGTCCGAGTCCTCAGCCAGTTAAAGTCTGGGCTTTCTTTGAAGACTGCACTGAGGATGTTACCATGGCGATTTGCAAGGTGTGCAAGACCCGCCTGAGCAGGGGGAAAAGTATTAACAACCTCTCCACCACCAGCATGAGCCGCCACATTCTATCCAAACATCCCACTCTGTGGGCAAACGCGGCAGGACAGGGTACCACCAGCAACACTGCCTCCCTTGGGTTCACCAGACTCACCACCAGACCCGCCTCAGCAGCAGCAGTAGCCCAGCCATTGCGTGGTTCACAACATTCACAAACATCAGACGATGCTGACACTGTCACTTTCCGGACTAGTGCTCTTGAGGTCTCCCAGTGTTCATCAAACACAACAACCAACAGCCCTTCGGTGTGCAGCGCTACGGTTGAGTTGTCTGTTTCTGAGATGTTTGAGCACAAGAGGAAATTGCCAGCAAATGACCCCCGGGCCGTGGCAGTAACAGCCAGCCAGCATAGCCAAGCTTCTGGCCTGCGAAATGCTGCCATATCGAGTGGTGGAGACAAACAGCTTCAAGGGCATGATGTCAGTGGCCATCCCACGTTACGTGGTTCCCAGCCGCTACCACTTTGCGCGCTCTGCAGTGCCTGAGTTGCATGAGCACGTGGTCAGCTAAATAACCCGAAGCTTGAAGAATGCCGTTGCCTGCAAGGTTCACCTCACCACTGACACCTGGACGAGTGCGTTCGGCCAGGGTCGATACATCTCCCTTACCGCGCACTGGGTGAACCTTGTGGAGCCTGGCAGCGATTCCTCACCTGCTACGGCGCGGGTGTTGCCCACGCCGCAAACAGCTGGATAACAACAGCAGCACCTACCTCTCTGACTCCTTCTCCTCCAACGCATCTCAAAGCTGTACCTCATCCGGAAATGCTAACCCAGCACCAGCAGCAGTAGGATCGTGGAAGCAGTGCAGCACAGCTGTTGGCATGCGTCAGCAAGCGTTGCTGAAGCTGATCTGCCTTGGGGATAAGCAGCACACAGGGGAGGAAATTTGGAGGGGAATAAAGGAACAGACGGATTTGTGGCTGGCACCGCTGGACCTGAAACCGGGCATGAAGCTAGACACCTGGCACGAACTGGCAATGTACGCAATAGAGGTGCTGGCTTGCCCGGCAGCCAGCGTTATGTCGGAACGCTGTTTCAGTGCTGCCGGAGGCATCATCACAGATCGGCGTATCCGCCTCTCCACAGAAAATGCAGACCGTCTGACTCAAATTAAAATGAATCAATCCTGGATTGGAAACGACTACGCAACACTCCTGGACCCCAACCAAGTAACATGACCGATGAACATCTGGGATGGTTTAGCGTTTCCGGTCCCTGTTTATTGAACCTCTCATCTGTATTACATTTATGACTGCATGGCGGCAAAAAGCATTGCTGCTATATCCGCACGCTTTTTGTCCTCATGCAAGGCCTGGGTTGTTGTGTCTCACAAAGCGTGGCCTTCTCCTCCTGCGCCTCCTCCTGTTCCATCACGTGTGCTGCTGCTGCTGCTGGGTTACCGTTGCCGCGTGGTCCCTGTTTATTGAACCTCTTATCTTTATTACATTTATGACTACATGGCGGTACAAAGCATGCTATCCGCACGCTTTTTGTCCTCATGCAAGGCCTGGGTTGTTGTGTCTCACAAAGCGTGGCCTTCTCCTCCTGCGCCTCCTCCTGTTCCATCACGTGTGCTGCTGCTGCTGCTGGGTTACCGTTGCCGCGTGGTCCCTGTTTATTGAACCTCTTATCTTTATTACATTTATGACTACATGGCGGTACAAAGCATGCTATCCGCACGCTTTTTGTCCTCATGCAAGGCCTGGGTTGTTGTGTCTCACAAAGCGTGGCCTTCTCCTCCTGCGCCTCCTCCTGTTCCATCACGTGTGCTGCTGCTGCTGCTGCTGGGTTACCGTTGCCGCGTGGTCCCTGTTTATTGAACCTCTTATCTTTATTACATTTATGACTACATGGCGGTACAAAGCATGCTATCCGCACGCTTTTTGTCCTCATGCAAGGCCTGGGTTGTTGTGTCTCACAAAGCGTGGCCTTCTCCTCCTGCGCCTCCTCCTGTTCCATCACGTGTGCTGCTGCTGCTGCTGCTGCTGCTGGGTTACCGTTGCCGCGTGGTCCCTGTTTATTGAACCTCTTATCTTTATTACATTTATGACTACATGGCGGTACAAAGCATGCTATCCGCACGCTTTTTGTCCTCATGCAAGGCCTGGGTTGTTGTGTCTCACAAAGCGTGGCCTTCTCCTCCTGCGCCTCCTCCTGTTCCATCACGTGTGCTGCTGCTGCTGCTGCTGCTGGGTTAGCGTTGCCGCGTGGTCCCTGTTTATTGAACCTCTTATCTTTATTACATTTATGACTACATGGCGGTACAAAGCATGCTATCCGCACGCTTTTTGTCCTCATGCAAGGCCTGGGTTGTTGTGTCTCACAAAGCGTGGCCTTCTCCTCCTGCGCCTCCTCCTGTTCCATCACGTGTGCTGCTGCTGGGTTAGCGTTGCCGCGTGGTCCCTGTTTATTGAACCACTTATCTTTATTACATTTATGACTGCATGGTGGTACAAAGCATGCTATCCGCACGCTTCTTGTCCTCATGCAAGGCCTGGGTTGTTGTGTCTCAAAGCGTGGCCTTCTCCTCCTGCGCCACCCTCCTCCTGTTCCATCACGTGTGCTGCTGCTGGGTTAGCATTACCGGTCCCTTTTCCTGGAACCTCTTATATGTATTACATTTATGACTGCATGCCGACAAAAAGCATGTTACCTGTGCAAAGAAAACAGACATTTCCCGCATTTAAAAGACAGTTTTCCCTTTGAAACTTTAAAATCGATTTTCTCAAAAACTATAAGCTCTTTTTGCTAAATTTTTTTTTCCTCTTGTACCCACTCCCAAGGTGCACATACCCTGTAAATTTGGGGTATGTAGCATATAAGGAGGCTTTACAAAGCACAAAAGTTCGGGTCCCCATTGACTTCCATTATGTTCGGAGTTCGGGTCGAACACCCGAACATCGCGGCCATGTTCGGCCTGTTCGGCCCGAACCCGAACATCTAGATGTTCGCCCAACACTAGTTACAACATTTGATATGACATCTCTATACTATTTTTTTTACTAAATTGGAGTTTAAAGCGGACCTGAACTCAGAACTTCCTCTGTGCTCTAAAAGATAAGCAACAGCATAATAACCTTTAAAGGAAAAAAACATTTCTTTGTTACAGCTGATACAAATCCTGTAATAAATCTGCAGTGTGTCTACTTACCGCTTTTATGGAAGCAGATATATTGTTAACATCCTGTGTTGACAGATGAGCTCTCTGCCGTGGCAGTCAGCTGGCACAGCTAAGGGATCAAATTACAACTTGTGTATAGTCCCAGACGAGGGGGAATTCGAAAGGCTAAACTCTTGGAATACATACAGGGTGCATTTTTATAAGCTTTCTTTGTGTCCTGTGCAAGAGTTCCGGTCCACTTTATTCTTTTTTTTAATCCCCACATTCTGATTTTTATGGAAAAGGGGTTGTAATAGCCAATACTTGACATATTTATCCTAAATACAGGTCAGTAGTTGCATGCAGACAATAAGGGCTGTCAGGTAAAGGAGATTAAGTGAACAGAATGTCCATGTCTCTTTGAGCAGCCGTACTGACAGATGAAATGCTTTCAGACATTGAATAGTGATCAGCAAAAAAAATAAATAAAAAAAAAATGTTTCTAATATACTCATTAGCCCCGCCCAGGAAGTTGGGGTTCTTAGGTTGGTCCAGTAAACAAGCAGCTATATTTTGTGATCTTTGTATTCCCAAGTTCTCTTCCATTGGTGAAACTACTACATTTTAGAAGATTTTTTTTTTAAATTAATCAATTACTAAACACTTTTATTGAAAATTATATGTCTTTTCTGGAGTTTTTAAACAATAAATATTAAAGATTGTACTTATATGAATGACAATAAGGGAAGCAATTTATAATCATTTTCACTACAAAGGTCCTTTAACCTCCCTGGTGGTTAATTTTTTTTGCCACATGGGCAAAAATCCTATTTTAAAAAAAAAAATAAAATTTTGTTTCATGTAAAGCTACCAGAGTGGTAGCTACATGAAACACCACTAGAGGGCGCATGTGTCTCTCTAGTGCGATCGTCGCCGGCACTAATAGCAAACAGGGGAGCGCGTATATAACGCGTTCCCCTGTTTGGCTTCTCCTGTCGCCATGGCGACGATCGGGATGACGTCATGGACGTCAGCCGACGTCCTGACGTCAGGCGCATCCGATCCGGCCCATAGCGCTGCCCGGAACTCATTGGTCCGGGCAGCGCAGGGCTCTGGCGGGGGGGGGCCCTCTTTCGCCGCTGCGTGCGGCCGATCGCCGATCAAGCTGTGCGCGCGGCTAGCAAAGTGCTGGCTGCGCGCACAGCACTTTGAATGGGGCGAATCGCCCCAGTACAGCCTGAGAAATCCTCCTGCGCGGCATAGCCCGAGCTCAGCTCGGGCTTACCGCCAGGGAGGTTAAAGTGTACCTGTCAGGCATAAAATCAAATCTATTCTTTATTTTTATCTGGTAAAGAAGTAATAAGGATGCTAACCAAGCAATCTAAAAGTTAATTCCCCAGTTTCCGTGGCTCTTATTTGGTACATCTGCTGCACAAAGGAAGTTGCAGGGCATGCTGGGTTTTCTTTCTGTTGTCTTTACTTTCCCCTCAGACACAACTAATGCAGCCTGATTGGCTGAAGCCTCTTTCCCTCCTGTTTTCCCCTCCCACACCTCTGTTCCTCTCTGATTGGCCAATATTTCTCATGCTGAGAAGCTGCAAAGTGACACAATGACAATGCACTTTCTAATGCAGACCTGAGTGGGAGTGTCTGAAGACTGGGAGGAGAGCAGGCAAAGCATGCACAGACAGAGTAAGGGAGGAAATTATGTCACAATTGACTTCAAGATAGACAGAGTCAAAATGGAAAATCCTAAGAAGGATTTTCTCTTTTTTTTACTATAGAAAAATCACTAAAATCTAAACGTGGACAGTGCAATTCATATGTTATGTAAGTAGAGCAAGTATTTATCTGCTTATATGTGTGTTTTTATTCCAAGATCGCATGGCTGACAGCTCCTCTTTAAACTTTTGCTGAAGAATAACCAATGGAGTAACATTCTTTTGTTTAAAGTGGATCCGAGATCAAATGAGGGGCCGTCACTCAGGGCCGGGCCGAGGCAGAGGCGAGAGAGGCTCCAGCCTCAGGGCGCAGTGTAGGAGGGGCGCACAACTCACTCAGCTATCATTCCCCTATTGTGTTTGTAGCAGAGAGAAATAAGAAAAGGGGATACATGGCAGTGACTGCAAGCCAGATAACTAGATATTAGGGTGTTGAGGGTGTTGGGGGCCCTGGGATGCCTCTTATTCTAATAGTAATCAGTGTATGATGAATGGGGGGTCGGGGCACTTTGGTTTCTCAGCCTTGGGTGCTGGAGGACCTTGTCCCGGCTCTGTCGTCACTAATGGCCTCCTCCTCATATACAGTATATTAAATAGTCAAAATTTCCCCCTAAAATATGTTCTTTTCTCTTCCTCTCCTATCACCCCTAACGTAATTAGCCTATCCCCATCATCTATCTACTGCCATGGCTCTCCTGGCTCAAAGATCACAAGTGCTCCTAGGATCACATCTCCCAGAATTGTTTTGCGTTTTTTATGCTGTGTTTGGATTTTTAGGTTGCGTTTGCCTTTTGCATTTTTAGACTGTGTTTGGGTATCTGAGGTTGTGTTTGCATTTTTTAAGATGGCGGTAAGCTAATTTTGATACAGAAACGGTGGATGACGTTAAGCTAAGTAGTACAATTGTACTTTGTATTTATAAGGCTGCAGGTGCAATATAGTCAAGTTGTTGTTTATTTTTTTTTACGCTCAAATCCGCTTTTACCCTGGGGACAAATATTCAGTTTGGCCGTCATCTTTCTAGTAAAAAGAACAATCTAATGTCCAGGTGTGCTGCAGATCTATATTATTATTATTATTATTATTAAGTATTTATATAGCGCCGACATATTACGCAGCGCTGTACAGTGTATATATATATATATTGTCTTGTCACTAACTGTCCCTCAAAGGAGCTCACAATCTAATCCCTACCATTGCCATATGTCTATATTATGTAGTGTAAGTACTGTAGTCTAGGGCCAATTTTAGGGGGAGCCAATTAACTTATCCGTATGTTTTTGGAATGTGGGAGGGAACCGGAATGCCCGGAGGAAACCCACACAGACACGGAGAGAACATACAAACTCTTTGCAGATAGTGCCCTGGCTGGGATTCGAACCAGGGACCCGAACCAGGGACCCAGCTCTGCAAGGCGAGAGAGCTAACCACTACGCCACCGTGCTGCCCATATATATCTGAGTTAGTGGTGTATTGCAGGAGCTGCAGCCCAGAGTCGGTTTCCACAAACCTCGTATTACACATGCTGCTTGTAGGTTTGTAGAGCTGGTTAAATATACTCTCACATGTGCAGTAGAAATTCAGAGAAATAGCTCGCCAACTGTACACTTCATACTTGCTTTCATACAGCATTGAGAGTTATTTAGAGTACTCTTTTTTTTTCTTCAAATGTAAAACATAATATTAGAGAAAAACTATAAACAAACTGAAATAAATGCCATTATGTTACTGTAGATTATATTATGTTTTGATCTCCTTTGCATGTGATGATCTGCAACATAAACCTATATTAGATTCAAAGGCTCTGACATAGAATCAAATGAAGGGACTGATTTACAAAAAGGATTAAATTCTACATTTGCCAATCATACAAAGAATCAGTATTAAGGGAAAGCGGGTACCATATATATATACGGTATATATTGAATTGTATAATATATTTTATAATATATTTAATAGTATGACAAATATATAGAATTTTTATAATATATATTTCAAAACATGTTTTTAAATATAGACTACAGGTTCATTTTTCTACAGAATTGCATTCTTTATTTCTAAGTCACAAAATATATGATGAATTATAATGAAATAGCAAGAAGAGCTAGGAACTTCTGCCTAATTATGTACAAACAGACATCAACATACAACGGAGTAAATATATATCTAGTTGCTGTTAATCAGGTCTTCACTGAACATCAGCAAAATAAAATTACATAAATACGTTTTTTTTTTTTTTTTTAGTAATCCAAGATGAACCATATAAGAGATAAAAGTGAACTCATTGCATCATTCATCATTTCAATGGCCTGTACTCTTCATATACTTATCTCCTATCAATGCAGAGTTTTGGACTCTACTTGTAATCTAACTATGTAATGTCTCAGTAATGATGAATAGACCAAATCATAAAAGAAAACTAAAAATGTCTTAAAGTAGTGTGTTCAGCAGAATAGGCAGCAAGAAAGGCTTTGCAATCACGCTGTACGCCATCCTGGTATACTTGGACAACTATTGTCCTCTAGGTGTTTAACAAGATCTTAATACACCTACTGGCATTTGATGCTGACTTTCTTAGATGCAAACGTTTTCTGCCCTATCCTATGTGAAGTAGAAATGTCAGAGAAAGAGCTTGCCAACTGCACACTAGCTTTCATACAACACTGATAGATATTTAGAGTGTTCTTTTTTTTCCAAATGTAAAAAATATATAAGAGAAAAACTATTAACAAAATCAAATAAATGCCATCATGCTACTGTAGATTATATTATGATCTTTGGGCAGCACGGTGGTGTAGTGGTTAGCGCTCTCACCTTGCAGCACTGGGTTGCCGGTTCAGTCCCAGCCAGGGCACCATCTGCACAGAGTTTGTATGTTCTCCCTGTGTCTCTGTGTCTATGTGGGTTTCCTCCGGGCACTCCGGTTTCCTCCCACACTCCTAAAAATTACAGATAAGTTAATTGGCTTCCCCTTAAATTGATCATAGACTACGATACACAGTCATGTGACTATGGTAGGGATTAGATTGTGAGCCCCTCTGAAGGAACAGTTAAGTGACAAGACAATATACTCTGTACGACGCTGCAGAAGTTGTCGGCGCTATATAAATAATAATAATAATACTTTGATCATTCAGGAGTATACTTTGGTGCAATGTTTGTATGATATTATGATTGTATCTCCATCTTCGTGGATATCTACTCACAATTCTATGCCTCTAAAGAAGTAGCAGAATAGCTATAAAATGTGCGTTGGGCTGCAGATTGTATAGTGCACTCACATGATTATGGACGCCATATTTCATTGTTGTTTATGTACCTGATTTTTTTAGTGGTGTCTAATAAATGTTATATTTTGTACATTGTTATTACTGGCCTATAAAACCCAACAGAGATTTACTTTCTTGATTGCATTAGTGGCATATTTATGCTTTTCTCATAGACTTGGTATACCTTGATATATGTATATATATATATATATATACTATATACTATATATATATATATATATATATATATATATATATATATATATATATATATATATATAGAAAGGCATTTTCATTGGTTAGCAGTTATACTGTATAATCAGGCACCACATTAGACAGCCTTGTGATAAAATACTTTCAGTGCAATCAATTAATAGGTGAAACATCCAAGTTAGGTAGGAAAAACTTCACTGAGTCAGAGTATAGCGGAGATTAATCCTAAAGTTGTGAAATAACTAATAATACATGACAAGTTACATTCACGGCAGACCTGACCTCTGGGGAAATAGGACATTTAATAGCTCTAGTTCAAGTTGAAGAGGGAGAAGTATTCATCATTTAAATTAACTGACAGTCTCTG
Source organism: Hyperolius riggenbachi (assembly GCF_040937935.1). NCBI lineage: Eukaryota > Metazoa > Chordata > Amphibia > Anura > Hyperoliidae > Hyperolius > Hyperolius riggenbachi. The sequence continues at coordinate 488,931,309 of NC_090649.1, forward strand.
AAGACTCGATGACTTGAAAAGCATAAATACAGCTGCCTGTGTCTTCTTGGAGATGAAATACAGCCTGGTGTGCTTTGCCTTTACCTTCAGGCATCTGTATTGTATTTTCAATGAGAACAAATTTCAGCCACTTTACAAGTGTGAAAGGAAAGCCTGCTTGGAGACATATAGTGATGAAGCTTAGCCAAGGTAATGTCACTAGTGAAGAATGCAAAGTACGTCAGTGGCATCAACTCTCCAATGTGGAACAGGCGGTAGCAGGAAAAAAGGGCAGCCGGTGGCTAGTGGGCGAAAAGGGCACCGCCATAGACTCTAATGCAATTATCGTTAATACGGCGAAAAAAGCAGAAAAAAGGGCGCCCGAAAAATATCTTTAACGACATTAGAACATTACAGTTTTTTAAGTATGTTATCGTTTTAGAATCTTGCAAAGTTATAGTTTTTTGTCATATTATTTCATTTGTATGTACAGATTTTACGTTATTAAATATATTATCGATTCTATGTGTAACAGGGTGTTTCTGCAGAGGGAGTGGTTAGGGTTAGACACCACCCAGGCGCTGGTTAGTTTTAGGAAACACTGGGGGGTAGTTAGGGTTAGGCCCCACTAGGGAGGTGGTTAGGGTTAGACACCACTGGGGTGGTGGTTAGGGTTAGGCACCACCGGGGGGGGGGTGTCTAGGGGAGTGGTTAGTTGTAGGCACCACCAAGGAAGGGTTCTGTGTGAGAGTAGGGTTGGGTTAAACTGTATTGTTAAATTACGTAACAATTTTTAACGTTAATATATTTTCGTTTTTAACTCCCATCTGTTTTTAAAACGACATTTATTGTTAACCAAATTCCACAACAATGTTTATCATTATTGAGATTTCGCTATCCACCGGCGCCATTCCGTTATCCAGCCGGGCCCTTTTTTCCTTTCAGAGTAAGAGGTAGGGAGAGGCACACCTTTCCGTAATGTTCGGGTGCATAACCATGGATGCCAAGCAACATCCAGGAAACAATCCAGCAGTAGAAGAAATTGGTTAGCACTCCAGCTTCTCAGTGAGCAAAATTTATTCTTAAGTCATATGTCAACACTCAAGTTAACAATTGTTTCGGGGCCATCAGGGGTCCCCTTCTTCAGAACAGTGCAGACAAAAAACAGTGCAGTGTTTTGAAGCAGGGGACCCCCGATGGCCCCGAAACAATTGTTAACTTGAGTGTTGACATATGACTTGAGAATACATTTTGCTCACTGACAAGCTGGAGTGCTAACAAATTTCTTCTACTGCTGGACCCTTTTTTTTCCTGGCGCTCTTTTTTCATGGACGTGAACAGACAAAGGTTTATTCAATCCACCGGCAGTTTACCCAATCTAATAGATGACTTTCAATCCAATGGAAATTGTTATTTTCAGGTAAAGGATTCTTGAACTTTTCTTCGCTTGTTCTGTTAACCATAAGGATAGCCAAACTAAGGCAGGTACAAATGGTGGTGGAGGCATCATGGCAAAAATGGTGCAGCTATGGACAGCAATATTAATAGCTGCGATTAGCCGCTATTAGGGCATCTGATAAAATAGCGGGTGCTGGAACCACTTATTATCTATAGCCGCAGTTTGCATAGTGGACGGCCCTGGTGCCTGCTATTTTTTTGGGCTAGTTGCTACTATTAACATTGCCTCCTATTTTGGCTCCAAAAATATTGGCGGATTGAGTTAGGCGGTAATGTTCTTTAGGGTTTGGCACCGGTGGGTGGGCCTTTAGTGTTAGGCGTGGAGGGGTTAGGCACCACCAGGGGAGTTTTAGGGTTAGGCAGTGGATTGGACAAGGGCTCTGGGGAAGAGGGTGAGGCTTGGCTGCTCCTCTCCTCCAGAGCCCCCCCCCATACCATGTATAGCTCAGGGTGTGAACCCCCATGCGGCTGGGACTCCACATTCTGGCTATCCCAGCCTGCATGGGGAACAAGTAGTTAAAGAGTAACTGTCAGGCTGCAAAAGCTAATTTAAACCTCTATTCTCCTGTGTTAAACAGTTTAGAAGGAAGCAAAAAAGGCAATACTGAAGTTAAAAATCTCTCTTACTTTGAAGTTTGCTGAACAGCAAGCCTCTGTATTCCCAAGCTCCTAAGGAGGCCAACAGGCCGTATAACAGATACTGTAAAGCATTCTGGGGCTGCTTCTTCTCCCCACTGCACTCCCTTGGTCCTCCCCTTAATTTCCCTATCCCGCCCTAAGGCTGCTTTCACAGTGAGAAGTTACAGGCTCATGTTACAGCAGCTTGTATCTTGCAGCCCAACTCACAGCACTGAAAAATCAATGTGCTGTTCACAGGGCACATGTTCGTGCAGAGTATAGTGCACGAGTCCGGTATTGTTCCTAGCCACATGGCTAATTAATATTCACTGCACAGTAGTGTTGTCCAGATCATGAATGATTCAGATCTTTGATCGGATCTTTTTTGTGAGCCCAATCATCAGGAAGCAGGGTGAGGGAGGATATTACATCACAATTGGCTTCATACAAGACAGTCAAACATGGAACCTGCCATGAGCTGTCAGGAGCATCATTCTCTGCAAATACTATATAAAAATTCTGTGAAATCCAAACGTGGACAGTGAAATGCATATGTAATGTAAGTACAGCCAATATTTAGCTACTGATATATGTGTTTTTTTTCTCTGAAACCCTATACCTAACAGCTGCTCTTTAAAGAGGCTCGGGAGCCGGAACCCCCACAGCAATTTTTGGGGGCATTTCCCACACTCTGAACATATAAAAAAATACATTTATATACATGTTGATACATTATCTGTCATTTTACCACAGTTAAGTATAGACTTTTCCCCTCTAAATTTAACATCAATTTTCTCAAAAACTACAAGTTTTTTTTTTGAAAATGTTTTTTTTTCTTCTTGTTCCAACTGTACTCCTTAACATATCCTGCAAATGTGGTGTTTCTAGCATGTACGGGGGTTTTGCTATTAACCGCTAAAGTCAGCGCCCATTAAACTTTAAAAATAACCATTTCAAAAGCGTTAGCGCAAAATGCATATTTTTTATGACTTATTCGCAGTTGATCCTCCCCTGCTATGCAACTGTTCGGGTTTGGTACTCTTTTCACTCTTTTTTTAAAGCGGAATATAACCCTGCATTTCAACTTTGCTCTAAAACATTATTTACAGTATATTATATGCAACCAGCATTTATTTTTTTACTAGACCAGCATTGGAAGGGTTACACAGGGCTTTAAAGTTCCTGGAGATTTCTGCAGACGCATCCGAAGCTCAGATAGTTACATTTTGTTTACATAAATGTATCTAAGTGTGAATGTTACACACTTTGGCTGTCCTCCAGCTCAGTCAGAGAGATGAGTCACATTCAACACTTAGATACATTTATGTAAACAAAATGTAACTATCTGAGCTTCGGATGCGTCTGCAGAAATCTCCAGGAACTTTAAAGCCCTGTGTAACCCTTCCAATGCTGGTCTAGTAAAAACAAAATGCTGGTTGCATATAATATACTGTAAATAATGTTTTAGAGCAAAGTTGAAATGCAGGGTTATATTCCGCTTTAAGTAATTGTGGCTCCAGAGATGCCCTAAAAGGTTTAGAAGTTCGCCCGTCCATTAAAGAGTCTCTGTAACAAAATGTTGAGCCTTATGTCTTCTATCCTATATGTATAGGAACTACCTGTTCTAATGTGCTCTGGCATACTGCAGCCTTTCCTAGTTGCACTGTCTCTGTAATAAATATTATCTTCTTTCCTCTGTTGGCTTTGTCGGGCTCAGGCTGGAATGTGTGGAATGTGCAGCACTGCTTGTGATAGGCAGAAGCTTTACACACCCTCTCCAAGCTCTCCTCTCAGCCTATCACACTCTGGTTAGCAGCCATGTCTTTTGTTTGTAAACACTGCCTAAAACTGGCAATTACAAGCCAGGATTACAGCAGGGAGTGGCAGAAACAGCACAGAGGGGCCCAGGAGAACATAATGAACTGAATGGTATGCTTTTTATTGTAAGGATTTTAGAGTACAGATTCTCTTTAAAGTCTATAGAGCCCACCGCAAAAGGCCATTTTGCAAACAGTTGCTGTAAATTCGCGTTCACGTTCGCAAACGCAAAATTTGATGTTGGGTCCATCACTACTGTGCAGTAGATCGGGAGCTGACTGCAGTCTCTCTGGTCGTTTCTCCATTCTCTGGTTTATATAGCCGCACATGGAGAAATAGCCGCAGACGCCATCGAAGTTATCAAAAGCCGTTCCTGTGGCTATTTATAAATATAGCCTGTAGCATTTTCTGCTCTGCTTGAAGTTCCTCCTTGCAGTCTGGACATTGCCCGCTGCAAAATCTTCCATTAATGTGCAGATTTTTTTACATTATGATTATGACGGGCTATATAATTTAATCTGCTGCCGTTATATAACAGCCCTTTATGATAGGTAGCAGATAATGCGAGGGACGCTATTCCCACATCAGCAGATTCTCAGTAAACAGTACATAAAGTGGGTGTTGCTTGGAACAATGCCTAGCATATATTTTCGTTCTCCAATTAAGCGACGTGGGGTAGATGGGCTGTAGGTCCCTCCATAAGTGCAACCTATGTACCTCGCCATTAGTTTGTCAATCATGAATTTTGAGCGGCTGGTCACATGTAATTCTGATCCACAGCATGAACCTTTCCGCGTCGCGAGCCAAGAGAACTATAAATATGACATTTGAAAAAGGTGTTTTAAGTTGGCGATTCGCGGCGGGAGATCTGTGTTAAAAGACGGCAGGAAAGCAAAGTTCTTCCAGAGAACTTTTGAGATTATTTTAAGATAAGTTTAAACTATTCCGACTTCAAGCAATTTAATGGGCATATTTTTTTTTCGGGAATATATTTACATCTTTGCAAAACAAATTGTTGTATATATTATTTTAAAGGACATCTGAGGTGAAAATAAACTGACGAGGTAAACAATGGTATCTATCCTCGTGATCCTAAAAATGACCTTTTTTGTAGATATCCCACAGTTTTATTTTATATTTTATTATTATTATTATTTATTGTTTTATTGTCTCTGCTCAATGCCACCTTTATTAAAGTATGTCAGAGCTCAAATCTATGAATTATTGATCTTTTTTAAATATTTTTTTCTGCTCTCAGAAGCCATTTACTAACAGGAAAGTGTTTTATGGCTCTAATTATTTATCACGAACCTGGGCAGAAACTGTCACTTGCATGCCTGATGTTTAACCTTTTCAGGCTGAGAAGGAAAAAAAGGAACGCAGCCCAGTTGTTTGTGGGGTTGGCACTGTACATACACATGTCTATCTTATTATGTCCCATGTCCCCTCGGTTGTCCTTTAAAGAAAACCTGAGATGGAAGACGGATGGAGGCTGACATATTTAAAGAGAGATTGAAGCCACTTAAAAAACCAAACAGATACTTACCTAAGGAGAGGGAAGGTTCTGGGTCCTATAGAGCCTTCCGTCTCCTCTCACTGTCCTCACGTTCCATCGATGTCACCCCCATTAGCAGACTGCTCTCTGCCACTGCGGAATGCTTCAGAAGTCTTCCGGTGTCCAAGTGCTCCCTAAGACGGATGGCTTTGTACAGCGCATGCTCAAGTGCGTGAGGAAGGGCACTCACGCATGTGCAGGACGGAGCGTCCCGTCTTCGGGAGCTCTTGGGCTCCTGAAAACTTACAAAGCCTCCCGCATATGCAGAGAGCAGTCTGCTAACAGGGGAGCCAGGGCTGGAATGCAGGACAGTGAGAGGAACGGAAAGGTTCTATAGTACCTAGAGCCGTCCCTCTCCTTAGGTAAGTATCTGTTTCTTTGTTTTTTTAAATTCACTTCAGACTCACTTTAAATTGTTTTTAAGCAATGCACATTGCCTGGCTGTCCTGCTGATCCACTGACTCTAAAGGTCGGTATACACTCACAATCAATGTCAACAGATGGGGATCGGGAGCTGATCCATCGGACAACATTGCAGGACTGTAACGATCGGTGTAACACAGAGAGGATCTGATTACCGGTGATCTGCAGTATCACTGGGAATACAGATATATACCAGATTATAGATGATCTGCAGTATCACCGATAATCAGATATATAAGCTAACCTCTGGACACCTGAGTACAGTAAGTGTGTTTGGTGCAACTGTAATACTTTGAGGATTTGAGCCTCAGAGTCAGAACCAAGTTTCGTACAGCAGAGAGTACTGCACCAATGCAGATTCCTTCCGTAGACCTGGACTCTCCCGGGGGAGGAGTCAGGCTGAAGGTAGGAAGGACAGAACGGAGGCGACACCCAGGAGGGGGTGTCACTAACAGATCTAGGAACTGCCTCTAGCTGTGAGGTCAGTTCTCGAGGTCTGACAAGCCAGGTCGTATACACACGGACAGATAAAGTACAGATTCAGAAGGCAGAGGCGGAGTCTAAAGTACAGGCAGGGTTCGGTAACAGGGTATCAGAAATATCGAGGTACAAAATCAAGAGGCAAAGGACGTCTAAGGACGAGCCGGGGTTCGGCAACAGAGTATCAGAATGTCAAGGTACAGGATCAGAGTTCAGAAGAATAGTCAGGCAGGCAGAAGGTCATAACAGATAATCACAATCAAACTAGTACTTTAGACTATCAATAGAATCTAGCTAAGTGTAGGATTACAGCTCCAGCTGGTCCCGGCACACTTTAGGATCTGACTCAGGTCTGAGTGCTACCACGTTGTGATCGCAACGCCAGACAACCAGCAACTGAACAGCCAGCACTATATATACACAAGAGCTGCCCAGCACCTCCCTCAGTGCTGGACCAATGAATGGTGCTGCAATTGTCAGCTGACCAGCCTGGTCAGTTGACCTACTTCTGGTTGTTATATAAACCCTGCCTCGCTGCGCGCACGCGCGTCATTCTGAACCTTGGTGGACTATCAGTCCCAGCCACATCAGTACTGTCTTGTAATGCATTTGCTGACCTGTGCGCGGGGATGGTCGCACCGCCATCCGCACCGGCGGAGGCCTCCCCGTGCTGGGACAAATCACTCGCATCAGGCCCATGTGCGCTAACCGCCGCGTCGGACGCGGCGGTTTTTCCGCGTTCCGCTATGTCATGCGCGGAAAGAGCCGCCTCCCGCTGACTTACAGCGGCGGCTCTTCCGCGTTTCTTCACAAGGACCAAAGCTGTTCAGATGCTCTATGTGGGCCAGAAAATGGGGCGGGGGGGGGGGGAGCGGCATGTGATGTTGCATGGGGTGGCAGCGTACATGGAGGAGAACAATGCTATCTCCCGCTGCTCAGCGGAACTGATCCACCAGGATGGATTGCTGTTTGAGCGTTCAGAGGGCATCGGGGGCTCCCGTACACCTGCTAGATTCTTGGCAGAGACGGTCATTATCAGCTCCCTTGTATAAGTTTAATATGGCGTGTGTACAGGTCTTATTACTTTTAGCCATAGGTGCAGATTAGATGCTTCTGACAAAAATCTGACAATCATTACTCCTCTACACTCAAGACACTCGCAACAAGCTGGAACACTAGCAGCAACTAGGTTGCAAAATGATGTGGTTGCAGAAAGGGAACATTTGATTCAAAAAGGGATTGCATGCAACAGTATGATGTACTAGACCCTTTCCCCAGCGATGAGGTTTCCCTTTATGGAAAGGGTCCCTACTCTACCCTTTGCATATTTTGCCACCGCTTCTAGATCTGCCCCAATTCAGGGCAGCAGACTTATTGGTAACTGAGCCAAACATTGTGGTATTGAGGCATTTGTCAGCCAACATTAAAAACATTACAATAATTGCCTGACAGCCTCGACTCATTGAGGTATGGACTCTGCAAGACCCCTGGGGGTGTCCTGTGGTGTCTAATGGCCCATACACACGGGCTACAACTGTCGCCGCAACCACGTGGCACGCGCATGTTGTGGCGACAGGTCGCCCATGTGTATGAAGCGCGCGCCCCGAACCATCGCCCGTCTGAGCTGTCGCCAGGCGATTGGCGCGGTCAATTGCCTGCTACAGCTGTCGCCGCAACTTCGCCGCAACTGTCGCTAGTCCGCCGTGTGTATGCGGACTAGCGACAGCAACACACTTACCATCGACGATGCTTCCGGCGAGGGGAGGAACCTTCGGCAACAGCTTCTGCCGCATCTCTGTCCCTCTGTGCGCCGTGTGTACGGCTGCAGCACAGAGGGACCTTGCGACGAGCTGTCGCTGATTTTTTTTTTTGTTGCGACTGGCAACATTTGTGCCTCGTGAGTATGAGGCTTTACAACAAGATGTTAGCAGCAGATTCTATAAGAGCTGTAAGTTATGAGGTGGTCCTTTCATAGGTTGGACTTTTTCCCAGTCCATGTGACGAGGCTGATATCTGGGGCATGTGATGAGGCTGAGATCTGGGGAATTTGAAAGCCAAGGAAAACATGCTTTATTAAATCAGATCACTTTGCTTACATTGCTTGTCTGGAGTTTGCATGGGCCACCTGACTGGTTTATGGCAATGTAACCCAGTACTCAGAATGCTACATTGCAGCCTGTGTTCTGACTCGTTTGCAGGCCCGGATTTACATCACAAGAGCCTATAGGCACAGATGTCCTTTCACCCTAGACTTCACCCTCCATGAACCTACAAACTCTTGCCGAACCGCACTGCAAGTGTGCTGGTTGTCCCAGCTGTCGCTTGTCCCTTACCCACCATCATAGGTAGCTATAGGTGCCCCTTAGTATTAGGTAGCCAGAGGTGCCCTCAGTATTATGTAGCCAGAGGTACCCCCAACTGTAAGAGGATCTTGTCAGTGGAATGCAGAGAGCTGGGGGAGTAACCTCTCATTTACACTCTCATCAGGACTCTGCATAGGGAAGGATGGAGGCGCTCGGGGAGGGGAGGATGCCGCCTTTTCATTCATTGGGTGGCTGTAGGCAGAAGCCTACAGTGTCTTGATTGTTAAATCCAGTCCTGCACGTTTGTCTAAGGGCCAGTATTCAATTTACAGCAATTTGTGCTACAGTAGATCTTCTGCCAGATGGGAACAAACAAGCCAACTTTTGTTTCTCATGAGTATCAATGTGCCTAGAGCAGACAAGTCCTTGTCACTGGTTCACTGCCAAGGCAGGAATTATACTTTTATGCACCTAGTCCAACTTTCTTAAAGCTCTCCTTCCATGAGCAGCACCCACATTCACTTTCCATGTGCAGCCCCTTCTGCCATATGTAAAGCACCCCTCTTCTATGTGTTGCTCTCAATTTGCAGCTTCTTTTTCCATTTTTCGCCACTTTTCTTCCATGTCCAGCCATGAGGCAGCAGCCGCCCAAGGCCTGGGCCTATGTGTCCTTTTCAAAAAATCCAGCCCTGTTACTGGTTATCCATCCTTGGGCCACTTCTGTGGACTGGAAAGCAACCTCTGCATACCAGTTACATCATAAATGACCTAAAGATCTGGAGATGTTCACTCAGATCCTTATTCTGGTCTATTCTTCCTGCTTGCAACAAATCACATTTTCTGCTAGGAAAGTGTTTTATAGTTGGAATTTCTTATCAGTGAGGTCACACTGTAGTCACTGCCTGAGTCAGGACTGAGTCAGCCACTTACATACCTGATATTTAACTCTTTTAGGCAGAGAAAGAAAAAAAGGAACACAGCATAGTTATTTGTGTGCTTGGCACTGTACATACCCATGTCTATCTCATCCTGTCACATGTCACCTCGGGTATCCTTTAAAGGCTGCCTAAAATTTCTCTTACTCTTTGACCGATTCCATTGTAACAAGATAAGCAATGTGATTTGCTTCATCTTGTGATAGGTTTAAAGTGGACCTGAACTCAGAACTTCCTCTCTGCTCTAAAAGATACTCAACAGCATAATAACCTTTAAAGAAAAACATTTCTTTGTTACAGCTGATACAAATCCTGCAATAGACCTGCAGTGCAGCTACTTCCTGCTTTTTTTACTTCCTGCTTTCATGGAAGCAGACATAGTGTTAATATCCTGTTTACCAATTAGCTGATCTGCTGTGGCAGGGGAGATTCCTGATCTGACACAGCTGAGAGATCGAATTACAGCAGTCATTAGTCACGGATGAGAGGGAATTATGGTGCTCATACATAGCACATTTTTTTCATTTTTTTTATTAGATAATTTTGTTCGATTATCCCGCTAGATCGAATATAAAGATTTTTCCAACATGTCCAATCGTATTTTTATTGGGAAAAAAAGGGATAATCATTCGTTTTTCTTGATTCGATTCCAACTTTCTGGCAAATAATCTGGAATAAATTGGAAAATTGAACGTTTTTATTGTTCTGTGTATGGGAACCATTCGACAGGCTAAACTCTCTAAATACACACAGGGTGCGTTTCTCTCTGTTTTCCTTCTGTCCTGTGCAAGAGGTCAGGTCCACTTAAATGTTTGCAGCTGATTGGTGTATTAATGTATTAAATGTTCAGAGAAATTAACTATTTCCTCACCTGTATCACATCCACACATCTACACACCGGCTGATGTCAATGGCTTCCTTAAGCTGCTTAAATGACAGGAACAGCCATCTCCTGTCTCCACCAAGCATCAATATAATTCTGACAGCCTTAAGATCGCCCCCAGGGCTATCCATTCAACTGCTTGCAAAACAGTTTGCATTATTACTTTGGTAATTAGTGCTGCAGCACAATGAAGATCTTTAGCCTTGCAGTGTTAACAACAATCACCTCCCCCCAGGTCACACTCCAGGTGTCCCTGTTCTATACCCATTCTATCCTCATTGGAGGGTGGTGTTGTCATGTGTTAAATGCTGTCTAGCAGCATACCAGTGCCTACAGACACACACACACACACACACACACACACACACACACACACACACACACACACACACACACACACACACACACACACACACACACACACACACACACACACACACACACACATACACACACACACACACATATACACACAGAGAGACACACACAGCACACACACACTCACACACACACACACACACACACACACACACACACACACACACACACACACACACACATATACACACAGAGAGACACACACAGCACACACTCACACTCACACACACACACACACACACACACACACACACAGAAACACACACACACACACACAAACGCATACACACACACACACACACACACACACACACATACACAGAGCACACACAAAGACGCACACACACACAGACACACACACACACACACACACACACACACACACAGACGCTCACAGACGCATACACACAGAGGCTCACACACAGAGGCACACACACAGACACACACACAGACGCACACACAGACGCACACACACATGCACACACAGACGCACACACACTGACACACACACCCAGGCGCATATACACATACACACAGAGACACACACAGAGACAGACACACACAGCGCACACAGCACACAGACACACACACAGAGCCACTTACACAGACTCATACACACATACATACAGAGACACATACACAGACGCACACACAGACACATACACACAGACACACACACACAGATGCACACACACACAGCACACAGATGCACAGACACAGACACACACACACACACACACACACACACACACACACACACACACACACACACACACACACACATAGACACACAAACACATACACACAGAGACACACACACACAGACAGACACACAAACACGCACACACATTCAGATGTGCACATGCGCACACACACACACACACACACACACACACACACGTGCACACACTCAGATGCGCGCGCACACACACACACACACACACACACACACACACACACACACACACACACACACACACACACACACACACACACACACACACACACACACACACACATGCACCACAGACACACACATACAGAGATGCACCACACACAGACACACAGAGACACACACACAGAGAGACACACACACACATGCGCACACATTTAGATACACGCGCACACACACACACACACACACACACACACACACACACACACACACACACACACACACACACACACACACACACACACACACACACACACACACACACACAGACAGACACAGACACACACAGCTATAATTACGGGGATGTGAAACAGTTATACACCAGCAGGCACTCCTTCCGAAAGAACCATCTTATTAGGAAATAAAATATCACAAGTGGATTATTTACTTCTGAGCGCACTGCCATGGTAATTCGTAAATAAATAGCCTGTATTGATCTTCGCTCCAAAGATAATCCACAATTCAATCAAAATAGTCATCACCAAAGCCAACGTCTGTATTGATAATTTAATGACAGATGCATGTGGCAAAATACTGCAGTCTCTTAAATGGGGATAGGAGACATTAAAAGGTTGTGTGTTTTTCATTATTTTCCTGTTAAGTAGGCATTGCGGTCTCTGTTGCAACCCTGGGGGTCTATGCAATAAACTGTGTTCAGCAGAATTACGTGCGTAAAGTCTTACCATGCGATGATTGGGGCAGATTGCATTGCATGTAATATTCTGGGAGAGCATTCTGGGAGAGAGGTATTTTTTTTACTCACTTTAGAACTAGTTGTTGACAGTGGCTTTGACACTACTGTGACATGTAATGTCCTGCATGGAGGAACTGGAGGAGGGGCAGAAGGTTCCTGGGGACAATGTAAATGGTTGAAAATATTTTGTTTAAACATCACCCAATTTAAGTCTTTGGAAGTTTGGAGTTGGAGAAGGAAGCTGCAGGAATTGGCTAGGTTGGCATCGGGTTCATTTGTAGTCAGATTAATACAGATTAGTGATTATCTCAATTTTCATATAGTATGGAAATTGCAATGCAAAATTTCAAAAGATTGCAAAATTAATTTTGCATGCAATCGTAATTAGAATGCTAAATTTCACATCAACTTGAAATTTTGCAAAATATTTATCTATGTGAAAATGTTTTTTTTTGTTTTCTTGTGGCCTTTGACTTCTATGCACTTGGGTAAATTTAATTTTAGCATACATGCACATAATCTTTTGCATATATATGTATATTCAGCTATGCGAAAAATGTGTTTTCTCATGCCCATTGACTTCCATGTATTATTCTCATCATCCATGCGAAAAAATGTTCAAAATCTGTTAGTGAATTCCATGAACATAATTTTGTGTAAGCTGCAAAAATAATGGGAAATCAAGATTACATGGAAAATCATAATCAGGATCAGGATCATATTATTACTGATATGCTTCTGCTGAGAAACATACAGAGGTAGAATTAACACTGCCACTTCTGCCCCCACCACCACTGCTGCTGATACCACTACCCCCTCCACCACTACATCCGATACTACTGCCTGCACCACCACTACTGCCGATACTACTGCCTGCACCACCATTACTGCCGATACTACTGCCTGCACCACCACTGCTGCTGATACCACTACCCCCTCCACCACTACATCCGATACTACTGCCTGCACCACCACTACTGCCGATACTACTGCCTGCACCACCATTACTGCCGATACTACTGCCTGCACCACCACTGCTGCTAATACCACTACCCCCTCCACCACTACATCCGATACTACTGCCTGCACCACCACTACTGCCGATACTACTGCCTGCACCACCATTACTGCCGATACTACTGCCTGCACCACCACTGCTGCAGATACCACTACCCCCTCCACCACTACATCCGATACTACTGCCTGCACCACCACTACTGCCGATACTAGTGCCTGCACCACCATTACTGCCGATACTACTGCCTGCACCACCACTACTGCTGATACTACTGCCTGCACCACCACTGCTGCTGATACCACTACCCCCTCCACCACTACTGCCGATACTACTGCCTGCTCAAGCATTACTGACGATACTACTTCCTGCACCACCACTACTGCCGAAACTACTGCCCCCACCACTACTGCTGCCGATACTACTGCCTGCACCACCATTACTGCCGATACTACTGCCTGCACCACCACTACTGCCCATACTACTTCCTGCACCACCACTGCTGCCGATACTAATGCCCCCACCACCACTGCTGCTGATACTACTGCCCCCACCACCACTGCTGCCGATACTACTGCCTGCACCACCACTACTGCCGATACTACTGCCCCCACCACTACTGCTGCCGATACTACTGCCTGCACCACCACTACTGCCGAAACTACTGCCCCCACCACTACTGCTGCCGATACTACTGCCTGCACCACCATTACTGCCGATACTACTGCCTGCACCACCACTACTGCCCATACTACTTCCTGCACCACCACTACTGCCGATACTACTGCCCCCACCACCACTGCTGCTGATACTACTGCCCCCACCACTACTGCTGCCGATACTACTGCCTGCACCACCACTGCTGCTGATACTACTGCCCCCACCACTACTGCTGCCGATACTACTGCCTGCACCACCACTACTGCCGATATTACTGCCCCCACCACTACTGCTGCCGATACTACTGCCACTACCACTCCCACCACCACTGTGTGTACAAACATCATTTCTCAACAACATGGGGACAGAGGAAATTGAAAATGTATAAACATCTGTGACAGTACCTCCCTGCCTACTGTGGTCTGAATTACAAAAAATAGGTTTCTCCTACCATCAAACAACTGATTGTATCCATGATCAAACTATACAGCAGGTGCACAATGCCTCATAAGTATGGTATGCAATGACCCGGGATGGGTCCCTACCCCACTCTTTATGCATTTATACATTACCTGCCCTGTCTCGCCCACTGCGCGGTGCCCATCCTTCTTAAGAATCCCATGCTCTTCCAGTAGCGCTGTACATGCTGCCGGTGTATAGCACATGGCCGTGTGTGACATCTCACACGCGTCATGCCGAAAGTCGGTATAACACTCACAGAAGAGCGGAGTATTCCAACGACGGATGGGCAACATGCAGTGGGCGACACAGAGCAGGTAATTATTATTATTTATAGTATTTATAAAGCGCCAACATATTACACAGCTCTGGGCAATACATAAATGGGTAACATACAAGGAGCTCACAACAAAACAAGATCATGCACAGGGCCGGCCTTAGGTTTCACAGCACCCTGAGCGAAACCTGATTTTTGTGCCCCCCCCCCTTCATCCTCTTCCCACGTGCGCGCATGCACGCACACACACACACACACACACACACACACACACACACACACTACACACACACACACACACACACACACACGCACACACTACACACACACACACACACACACACACACACACACACACACACACACACACACACACACACACACACACACACATACACACACACACACACACACACACACACACACACACACACACACACACACACACTGTACACACACTGTACACACACACACACACACACACAGTACACACACGGTACACACACACACACACACACACACACACACTGCACACACACATACACACACACACACGCACACACACACACACACTGCACACACACATACACACACACACACACACGCACACACACACTACACACACACACACACACACACACACACACACACACACACACACACACACTGCACACACACTGCACACACACACACACACACACACGCGCACACACACACTGCACACACACACACACACACACGCACACACACACGCACACACACACACACACACACACACACACACACACACACACACACACACACACACACACACACACACACACACACACACACGCACACACACATACACACACCACACCACACACACACACACACATGCAATTCACCTTTTCTCCTGCGATATCTCCTAGGACAGTGGTTCCCAACCTTTTTGACGTCGTGACACATCACGCCAAATGCTCCGATCTCTTTGACACGTCACATATGTATAATAGGACAAATACTATTAATAACCACGAATGGATGGAAAGAGTGCATTATCCTGAATATACTTAAAAATTAAGGCTAGAACCTTTCAGGAATATTAATAAAAACAATCAATGGGACAGTTAGCCGCCCCCCTGCCCCTCCCATTAAGATTGAGAGCACAGCACCGACAATTTGCACCACGCGTTATAGCTGCAGTGCACCCCCCCTCCCCCATAGGTAGCCAGGCATAGGTGCCTCCAGTATAGGTAGCCAGGTGTTTGTGCCTTCAATAAAGGTAGCCAGCTATAGGTGCCCCCTTGGAAGCCGGCGCCCTGAGCGACCGCTCCGGTCGCTCAGGTCAAAGGCCGGCTATGATCATGCAAATGTCTTTGATAACAGTAGTTCAGTGTCTGGTCAAAATAGAGACTGTTCTAGTCCACAAGAGGGGTGATGGATAGTAAGATTGCATAATCAAGCTGGAAACAGTATGTATTGTATAAATGCACACACAAGGGTACATTTATACACTAGGGGGGCATCATTGGGGCTTTTGTCGGGTTCGTCACTTGCCCCAATATCGCTCGCTGTTACCGTCGTGCACCCGATCAACCAAGATGGCCCAACATCTTGCAACATTTCCGATCTATGCATGCAACCGATTTCTGCCTGAAATTGGTTGCATCCTAGATTGGGCATGCTCTAGGCGGCACCGATTTTCATTTGATTCGATAATAATTATTTAATTGGATGGTCGATTGGCTGCCAAGTCGAGGGCTGTATGGTCCCCTTATACTGTAAGATGGACTATTTAGAATGATGATGAAAGCTAATTTGTGACATTACTTCTTCTGTCCTCTACTATCATTTGCATAACGCAAACACAATGTCAATGTGCTTTGTAACGAGTGTCTTGTGAGAGCCTCCCCTTGGGAAAACCCGACAGATAGCTAATAATAGAATCCTGACACATCTGGACGTTTGCCAAGTGGGTTACAGCTATTTTAAAGAGAAGGAATGGCATCCGTCTGTTTATTTTCTTTGTGCTTCCTCTCTTCCTAGTGAAGAAGGTCGGTCGGAGGTTGGGTAAGTGCGAACTTGCACTTGTTCAGTCCTATATTGTTTCATCCCCGAAGGTTAACTCAAAACAATGTACATATTTTAACTAGAAGGGAAGAAAAAAAGTCGAGAGAAGAAAAAGGAGTCAAGATCATGTTGAAGCGCTGGAGGCTCTTACGGTCAGAAGAAGATTGTAGAGTTGTAAAATCGTATTTGTGCTTTGAAAAGCGCCTCCGAGCCACACAGTTGGCGAGGAGATAAACGTGAATGGAAGTTTGAATGAAATATATGTTGAGATGGGGAAGGAGGCCCAGCAGGGTTACATATTGATGATAAGAGCTGAATATACAGAACAGCAGGACGGGATATATTCAGGTGGATTGGCTGTGTTTTGGTTATCATCTTAGTTTACAGCAATGTTCTATAGGGAGGAGAACCTAATGATGCCTGGAAGGGGCTATGCTCCTCGCGAAGGCTGCCCTTTATGTCGCATTCCGGCTTCGCGGGTTAAAGTCCCACTCCAGGCCGGCGTCAGTAGGTTCCATCTGAACATTCAATATGCAGAGTTCACACGTTAACTCTTTTTTTTCCTTAGGTAACAAATCATCTGCAGCAAGGGCCCGGGAATTACCATAGCAACTGCTACGGCAAGCCAAAATATAGAAGCAGAAAATTTGGGCAACTAGCAGCTAATTGGCAATCTGGGATCCCCAAAGGTGCTAATGCAAATATTGACTATTAGGGGCCAAACGCAGAAATTTGGGTGCAAGATAATTATCATCATCAAATTTAGAACGTTATAGTTTTTGAAAATGTTTATAGTTTTTAAAATTAGAACGTTATACTTTTTGACATTTGTAGGGTTAGGCGTCAGGAAATGTTTTTTTAAAATAGTACTCTAAGGGTAAAAATAAAAAAGAGTTTAACTTACCTGGGGCTTCTACCTCAAAACACCCCACCCCCGCAGATGTCCTTTACCCGCGCCGGGACAAAACGATCTCCTGTTCTCTTGTGGCGGCTCACTTCTGGATTCTGTGACTGGACACACAGTAGGCATACTGCGTCTGCGCAGGAAGCTCCCGGCGACGCAAAATCTGGGAAGTGAGCCATGGCGGAAGACTGGAGGATCATTTTGTCCCAGCGCGGGCACAGGACATCTGCGGGGGGCCAGTAGAAGTCCCGGGAAAGTTAAGCTCTTTACCCTGACAGTACTGCTTTAATGTTAGGCATAAGGAAGGAGGATTTAAGGGTTATGTGTCAGGAAGGGGGGTTTAGGGTTAGGCATCAGGGACAGGAAGGAGGGTTTCAGGGTTAGGCATCAGAGGGAGGAGGGTTCCGTGTGAGAGTAGGGTTAGGTTATGTTGTAGTAACATATTGTTAATATAATTTTTTTTATATATAAACTGATCATAATTTACATAATTTACACTTTAAAAACGAAGAATATCGGTAGATATTAACCACTTCACCACTGAGGGGTTTTACCCCTTGAGCACCAGAGCAATTTTCACCTTTCAGCGCTCCTTCCATTCATTCGTCTATAACTTTATCATTACTTATCACAATGGAAATGAACTATATCTTGATTTTTTTCGCCACCAATTAGGCTTTCTTTAGGTGGGACATTATGCCAAGAATTATTTTATTCTAAATGTGTTTTAATGGAAAAATAGGAAAAAATGTGGGAAAAATTTATTATTTTTCAGTTTTCAGCCTTTATAGTTTTTAAATAATGCATGCTACTGTAATTAAAACCCATGAAATGTATTTGCCCATTTGTCCCGGTTATAAAACCATTTAAATTATGTCCCTATCACAATGTTTGGCACCAATATTTTATTTGGAATAAAGGTGCATTTTTTTCAGTTTTGCCTCCATCCCTAATTACAAGCCCATAGTTTATAAAGTAACAGTGTTATACCCTCTTGACATAAATATTTAAAAAGTTCAGTCCCTAAGGTAACTATTTATATATTTTTTTTAATTGTATAAAAAATTAGGGAGTGTGTGTGTGTGTGTGGGGGGGGGGGGGGGGTGGGGGGGGGTGGGGGGGGGGGGGTAATGAGTTAATTTTTAATGTATAACTAATGTATTTGTATATGAAAAATGCTTTAGGGTGTAGTTTTACTATTTGGTCACAAGATGGCCACAGTGAGTTTGTTTATGGGACCTGCAAGCGTACAGGAAGTACATTTGCAGGAAGTTTAGGGAGGCTGGGCAACTTTTTTTTTCACAATGATCGCGCTGCTTCTCGTAGAAGCAGTTGATCATTGCGGGGGTTTAGATCAACGAACGGGAAAGGTTTTTCCCGTTCATTGATCTCTGGGCGAGCGGTTGGCGGCATGCACGAGCGGGGGGGCGCGCGGACGAGCGAGTGGGAGCGCGGACAGCGTCGGGAGTGGAGGGAGCGGCGTCAGGTACGGATTTCTCCGTCCCTTGGTGGTAACAGGGTGGAAAAAGGGACGGAGAAATCCGTACCGCTGGGGGTAAAGTGGTTAATGATAATTTTAGCAGAAAATTAAAAAGAACGTGCAACGCTGGGCTACATTGCGTAAAGGAGCAGATTATTCAAAGCAAACAATAGCTTGAATAACGTTGGATCATCCAACTATTCAGAACAGAATGTAAGATGAACTTATTTCACCATGGTCCATATGAGAGAGCAAGGGGTGGATGCAGGGGACTGGTGGCCGATCCCAACAGCTGTTTAGCGTCTGACATGCTTGTTCACGTGGAGGCCAGGCAAGAGAGGAAGGTGGGTGGAAGCCCTTAAAGCTATCCGCATCCTACCCCACCCCCATTGCCTTGGAAACCCCAAACCAAGCCTCGTTCTGAGTGCTCAGCTGCGCATCCTCTGTCAGCTCAACTCCTGTGTCTCGCTGCCCAGAAAGGCGGAGATTCTAAACTCTATCTTCTGCAATCACAGGGTGCTTACCAACACTCAAAAAGCCGCTCAGCCTCAATCCGGCTTTAAAGGAACCACTAGTGGACGGTAAACTGTGACGTAAATCGTTGTTTAAAGGGGGCTTAGTAGAACATTTCTGCCTTCGGGGTAAAAAGAGAAAATGCATCCCGGAAAATACAAGATGCCAAAATCAAGGTGTCCTAACTCCCTCCTTATAGTATTAAAGAACAAGTGACACCCATGCTAACCTAGAAATAAAAAAAACACAGATATAAATAGATAAATACTAGTTCTACTTACATAACAGATGTATTGTACTGTCCACGTTATGATTCCTGTGAATTTTATAAAGGAAAAACAGAAAATCCTATTCTAGACAGTTTCCATCTTGGTTACCTTTGAATGAAGCTAATCCTGACATCATTTCCTCCCTCAATCTTCTAATTGTGTATTCATTACACTCCCTCCTCCCAGAGTCTTCAGACACTCCCACTGAGGTCTATACTAGGAAGTGCACTGTTTTATGTCATTAGAAGGAAGTGGAAATAAAGGTAAGAGGAGGAATATATTATAGATAAAAAGACTCCCCAGCATGCAACTGCTTTGCCAGCTGATGGTAATGATAGTTAAAGGGCCAGTGCTCCTAAGGTATGTGATAACTCCAAACCAAAACAGCAGAATACGTTTTGAAAGGTTTGAATGCAGGATTAGCATCTTTATCACTTAATACACCCAGACCAGTTGCTGTTGAAATTTGATTTTTATGGTTAGTTTTAGGAAGTTAGAAACTTCAGTAATAGGAAGCCTCTGGGTGGTCCTGTTTCTTTCCGGCTCCTTGTAGAGACCACTATCCCAGTGTAAGGGTCTCTCTTCATCTCCTGGCCACGCTAAACAGGAAGTAGAGTGTGTATAACGTGGCTATGCAGAGGAGGAGACCAGCGGCAAGTGATCGGCAATTGGAATGCAGGGAGGTGAGTTGCTGTATACAGTACTTCCTGCTGCACTCACCCTGCAGCAAAGGGGGGAGCACGGAAGGAGGGAGAGAAAGGGAGGGAGAGGTAGGGCCGCCTACCCCACAGCTGCAGCTCCCCCTCCATCACGCCCCCCCCCCCCCCCCCCCCACACACACACACACTGTCAGCACTCAGGGCAGCCACTCTGGCCGCACGGCCCTAGAAACGGGTCTGAACTGATGGCCAGCTTCTGCACTGCCACCATCAAGTCTATCCCCTGCTCCTCCATTGTTGTCTGGTATGCAGGCACCACCGCAATTGAGAAGCTCAAACTCCAGAGTTTTCAACACTGCGGAAAGGATTATTGGGTCACCTCTACCACCACTTGACCTCCTATAGACCTCCAGACTGTGGTCCAGGGCCACCAGGATACTGAGCAACCCCTCACACCCCGCCAGTTGCTACTTCAAACGTCTCCTATTGGGCCGCCGCTATAGATCCATCCCCACTAGAACCTCCAGACACATGAACACGTTCTTTCGCCAACCTGTCCTT
Organism: Hyperolius riggenbachi; assembly: GCF_040937935.1. Taxonomy (NCBI): domain Eukaryota; kingdom Metazoa; phylum Chordata; class Amphibia; order Anura; family Hyperoliidae; genus Hyperolius; species Hyperolius riggenbachi. Next base: position 488,952,637 of record NC_090649.1, read on the forward strand.
CTACTGAACTCACCCGGGCCACCGCAATGCGAAATCCTCTAGTCGCGTACTGCTGTCTTAATTTATGTTTTCATCCTTTTATATGTCTGCTGCCTTAGTTATGTTGTAGCCTTTATCTAGACCTTGAATTACGTTGTCCAAATGCCTGTTAAAGGGAACCTAAACTGAGAAGGATATGCATTTTTCCTTTTAAAATAATACCAGTTGCCTGGCTCTCCTGCTGATCCTGTGTCTCTAATACTTTTAGCCACAGCCCCTCAACAAGCATGCAGATCAGGTATTCTGACTGAAGTCAGACTGGATTATCTGCATGTTTGTTTCAGGTGTGTGATTCAGCCACTACTGCAGCCAAAGAGATCAGCAGGACTGCCAGGCAACTGGTATTGCTTAAAAGGAAACATCCTTATCCCTCTCAGTTAAGGTTTCCTTTAACTCATGTCTAATTGCCTGTTTATCTGCACTATAGTACTCCATGTCGTGTGTACCACAAAAAATTCTGGGTATGATATCTGTCATACTGGTCTGATTCTGATCCACCCAGTTTGTCACTGGCCGAGGCAACGGAGGAGGGGGGAGGGGCTGTACATGCACTAGATTCTCATTATAGATGGTTGTGATCAGTCACCTTGGTTGAGTTTTTTGTCTAGCATATGTAAGATCATAGCCCCTGAACAAGCATGCAGATCAGATGTCTATGACAAATCTGACAAAATTAGCCACATGCTTGTTTCAGGTGTTAGATTTAAGGTGCGTACACACGCACTACCACTGGCAACAACAGGTCCGCCGGACCCTTCCGCTGGGCGGACGTTCAGCGGACAGTAGCGCATGTGTACGCGCTGTCGGTGGACCGATAAGGCTGTTTTTGAACGATCCGCTGAGTTGTCTTTAAAGAGAACCCGAGGTGTGTTTAAAGAATGTTATCTGCATACAGAGGCTGTATCTGCCTATACAGCCCAGCCTCTGTTGCTATCCTAAACCCCCCTAAGGTCCCCCTGCACTCTGCAATCCCTCATAAATCACAGCCATGCTGTGAGGCTGTGTTTACATCTGTAGTGTCAGTCTCGGCTGCTCCCCCGCCTCCTGCATAGCTCCGGTCCCTGCCCCATCCTTTCCCTCCAATCAGCAGGGAGGGAAGGGATGCAGGCGGGGACCGGAGTTCTGCAGGAGGTGGGGAGAGCAGCAGACTGACACTATAGAGATAAACACTGCCAGCTCTGACAAACTGTTTGTCAGCAGCGTGGCTGTGATTTATGAGGGATTGCAGAGTGCAGGGGGACCTTAGTGGGGTTTGGGATAGCAACAGAGGCTGGGCTGTATAGGCAGATCCAGCCTCTGTATGCAGATAACATTCTTCAAACCCACCTCGGGTTCTCTTTAAGTATGGTATAAATATGGAAACAAATGAATAAACATTAGATTAATAACCCACCAAACTTAACATTTAAATGAATAAAATTAATTAATTAGAAAAGTGAATGAAAAAAATCACCATATCCTGTGGACATTAACAGAGAATTTGTCAGTGGAAGGTGTGAAAAGGCACAGTGAGCCAACCAAACACTTAACGATGTTCCATGTACTTAGCATCACTCCACTTTACAATGAAGGGGTCATTTACTAAGGTAAATAACACATTAGGTAAGCTTAGAGTGACTTAACATAATAGTAAGATTACTACATGATCATGTAAATGAGACCTATACTGTGCAAACAATGGATTAAATTATACACTTGTTCACTATTTGGTGCACTATAGGCTGCATAACTCATGCATCGGAGATTTGAATGTTTGTGAACAATTTAATCCTAAAAGCCAGCTCTCAAGGCAGCCTGCGTTTTCTATGTTCCTTTTAATGGCAAAAAACAGGAGGTTGCAAAAAGTCTAAAAGTGGTGATTATTATAGAAGAAAAGTCACTTGAGGCATCTCGTGACTCATGTATGCCAGGAGGATTTCAAAGCTTTAGGTCTGATTTAACCACTTCAGCCCCAAGGTGTTTTCACCTTCAGGACGGTAGCAAATTCCCCGTCAACGCTCCTCCCATTCATTCGCCAATAACTTTATCACTACTCATCACACATAAATGATCTTTATCTTGTTTTTTTTCACCACAAATTAAGCATTTCGTGGGCAATACTTGTTTTCAGTAATTACTTTATTTTCTACGCATTTTATAGGCAAATACAAAAACTGAAAAGAAAAAATACACAATTTTTCCAATTTCGTCCCCTATAGTTTTAAAATAAGCAATGCTACTATAAATAAAACACACACATTTTATTTGCCCATTAGTCTCGGCTATCACAACACTGGGTGAGAATACTCATCCAGTTTGCCTTTAGCGGCGCCTTTCTGGAAGATTTCCAAGGCTTAGGGCCCATCCACACTGGGGCGATTCACAGGCGCTTAGTGCGGATCGCCGAATTGCTGGCCAGCGCTAGCATTTCTAAAAGCGCTAGTGTAATGTAAAGTATATGGCAGTGATCTCGCTGCCGTGATTCCCGGTAAATACAAACGCAGTGCATGCAGTGTTTTTTCACATTTTTTGAGCGATTACGTTTGTAATGCTAAAAAAGTGGTAATCCCACAAAAATCGCAAAAAAAAAAGTACAGTAAAAAAATTACAGGTTTACCACAAAAAAAATCACCATCATAAAAGGCTAGCGATAATCGCAAGCGTTTTGTGATCCTTAGTGTGAATGGGCCCTAAAGGACAAAAGCGATCCAGTACACCTAGCTAGCCTAAAGAGGAACTCCGGCCTAAACAAACACACTATCATTAAGTTACATTAGTTAGGTTGATTAAAATAGATGGTTATTATAATCTCTTACCCACCCTGTTTTAAAAGAACAGGCAAATGTTTGATTTCATGATGGCAGACATCTTTTTGGTTGAAAGGAGGTGACCGGGAGCCTGAGACACAGTTCCAACTGTCCTGTGTGCTGCTCACCCCTCCCAGTTGCTAGGCAATGTGAACAACAATATAGGGAATCCCATCATGCTCTGCACAGCATCAGGGAAAAAAAGCCAGTGCTTTTGTTCTTTGATGGGTGGAGCTTAGCTAAAAATGCAGCTTAAAATGATGCTTTGATAAGAAAAACAAAGTTCTGATGCTGTGAAACTGTTAAAGAAACACCAAACCTTTTCAGTTCTGCTGAGTAGATTTTTAGTCCGGAGGTTCACTGTAACTGACACGTAGCGAACAATAAGAAGAGTTGCAGTCATGTGGACACACTACAGTAGGAAATTGTTAGGGCAGCTTCACACTTGGCGCTTTGCTGATCGTCGGCGATCAGCAAAATTGACATGTCCAAAAAGATCCTATAGATAACATAAGATCTATTGATGTGTCTGTTTATCTGTTGATGTGTCTGTTTATCTGTTGGTCTCCATTGCAGAAAACGGTCCGATGTTGTCTCTAGTGTGGACATAACCTAAATCACTAAGATTTTAACAATCCTTGTGGGCCTTAGTTATCATTTTGGTAAGCGTTGCAGCCTGATAGATGATTTTTTTTTTTACTCCATCCTTAGTAAATCAATACCATTGATACACACTTATCAGCCAAAATATTAAAACCACCTACCCCACTATAATGTAGACTCATTTTGTGCCATCAAAAACAGCTCTGGCCCCTCAAAACATGAACTTCAAAAGGTCAGCAGAAAATTTGGGCACACATTAGTGGCGGAAGTTTGGGTGGCACCATAGGGGCACACTGAATTTATCGGCACGTAGGGGAAATCCAGCCGCAACTTCTGATATTTATCCGGTGTTTTGCGATTTTGTTTTTTATTTTAGTGGTGGCAACAGTTAAGGCTAGCCACGGGAGTTGGGTGGTTAATGTTAGCTGTGAGTGGGAGGGTTTGTAGTGGGGGGATGGGTAAGGTTAACCATGGTGGGTGGTTAATCTCTTCAGGATCACTGGCTTACACCCCCCCGAGTCACCAGGCTATATTTTACAAATTAGGGCTGTGCAGCTTTAATGGCTTGCTGCAGAGCCATACAACCGAACACACAAATGAATCTCCCCCTCCCCTTTTCTGCCCACCAACAGGGCTTTCTGTTGGTGGGCTCTGATCGCTGCTGCAGAGAGTTTTTTGTTATGAATTAAATTGTCTTTTTTTTAAACTAATAACTAATTTTTTTATATACCCCTTCCCTACCTCCTCCCACCAGCCAATCACAGCAATCTGCTCTCATAGACATCAGCTTATGAGAGCCGATCACTCTCTGAGCCTCCCGGGGGACAGCCAAGTGACACGGCTGTCCCCAGTGCAGAGCTGCCGTAGATCACAGCATTGTACAGTGTTAATAGATGGCAGTTTCGCCGTCTAACATTCTCTTAGTGGCGATCAGTGCTGGGAGAATGATGACGGAGCTGAGCTCCGTCATTTAAAGAAAACCTGAACTGAAATTAAAAGTCAAAATACTTATACACAAGTCATACTTGCCTTCCATGTAGTCTACTCCTCAGTGTATTTCTCCTTCCCCGCGTCCTGTTTGTTCACTGTGATCAAGGGAATTTTCTGTCCTCCATTTTGTAAATGGCCGTTACCCCATAACAGCTTTCTGGTCAGCACACAGTTAAACTGTAACATCGCCCACTTGAGCCATAGGGAAACATGGACATTACCTGGTACATCAGTTTTCCTCTCAGCTATTACTGACAGCAACTGATATTTTACTGACAGCAACAGATTTATTTCAGATCTGACAAAATGTTGTCAGAACTGGAAGGGATCATTGTCAGAAGAAAATGGTGAGCTTCTGAGAGGAACTGATGGCAAGGTAACGATGTAATGTTCATTTGAAGTTACCTCATGTGTTTATTTTAAATATTTTTACTCAGTACAGGTTCTCTTTAAGCAAAGATGCGCGTGCATCGGCACACACGATCTCCTGCAAAACCCCGCTGTAAGACTTCACGCCAATTGGCGTCAGGCGGTCCTGTGGATGCCACCTTGCGACCGCCAATTGGCGTTAGGAGGTCGCAAGGAGGTTAAGGTTAGGTAATGGTAATGGGAGGGTTCAGTGTGAGAATCAGCTTAGGTTTATCTATAGTAAAATATCAATATTTTTATTCTTTTTTACACTTTAATAATAGAATATCAGTAAATCAGAAAATGGAAATTGTCGATTTATCCCAAAATCTGACGGGAAATTGCATGATGTGTAATAATGCCTAATACACACGACGAGATTTTCTGGCAGATTTCTTGCCAGATCGATTATTTCCAGCATGTCCAATTTGATTCACAATCGATTTTCCAATCGATTTTCATTTCACTGCTGTGGAAAATCAATAGGAAAATCGATCGGAAATCAGATCGGACATGCTGGAAATAATCGATCTGGCAAGAAATCTGCCAGAAAAAGCTCATTGTGTGTATTAGGCAGGCATAACTGATCTGATAAAGACGGACAATATTATTCTCCACTCTGCAATTATGTTCAGTTAAAAACCAGTCCTACGAGAGCCGAGATCCTCACACATTTTTGATACAGCTCAAATGAATTGTCTCTTTCTCAGTCCATCCTAAACAATGGCATGGATCGGGCCCTCCAGGCCTGGAGTTCCACACCTGTGAGTTAAAGGGAAAGAGGTGCCCTGGTACGTACAGTATTAAATGGATTAAAATAAAATTGTTTGTTCGTACAAGAATGTTGTTATTGAGGTAAGATGCCTCACATTTTTCAATTTTAAACTGATTTTAATCGACTTTATACACACCAGGGCACCTCTTTCTCTTTAACTGTGCTTAAAGAGGAACTCCAGCCCAAACAAACATACTGCCATTAAGTTACATTAGTTATGTTAATTAAAATAGATGGGTAATATAATCTCTTACCCGTCCTGTTTTAAAAGAACAGGCAAATGTTTGATTTCATGATGGCAGCCATCTTTTTGGTTGAAAGGAGGTGACAAGGAGCATGATACACAGTTCCAACTGTCCTGTGTCCTGATCACCCCTCCCAGTTGCTAGGCAATGTGAATAACAACATAGGAAATCCCATCATGCTCTGCACAGCATCAGGGGAAAAAAGCCCGGGCTTTTTTTCTTTGATGGGTGGAGCTTAGCTAAAAATGCAGCTAAAAATGATGCTTTGGTAAGAAAAACAAAGTTCTGATGCTGTGAAACTGTTAAAGAAACACCAAGCCTTTTCAGTTCTGCTGAGTAGATTTTTACGTACCCCCCAACACCCCCTGTTGTAGCGGTTGAAACAGAACACCTGTGATCCTTACCACAGAGGTTCACTGTCACGTATCATAAGAAGAGCGACCATATCCAGGTTTGACCGGACCACCCCGAGTGGAGTCGTGTTCATTGTCTCCATCTGCTTCCTGCGGTTGGTTGCCCCCCTGCAACCCGCCTTTGTGAGTAGTATTTCGAATTTTCTTTCTTCACGCTTTTCCTATCTAACATACTACCCTATTTGGGCTTCCATTTTTGTCTCCTGCACCTTTTTGCCTAGGGTGCTGCAACACCCCTCCAACTTGGTATGCAATTATGGTATCTTATTCCCGAAAAATGGCAAAAACTCTTTTTACATATAGTGAGACACTGTATGTCCTCTACTCTCCCTCTCTCTCTCTCTGTATATATATATATATATATATATATATATATATATATATATATATATATATATATATATATATATATATATATATATATATATATATATAAAATTGTATATACAGTATAGACTCACTAACTGAATCACTTTATATTCTTTTTAAGGCCTAACAGGGATTGACTGCTTTCTTTACATCTTCCCCCATGAAAGGTTTTATAGCCGTGTAATAGACAGGCCCTGCACATAATCAGGACGGATAATAAAATAATCAACAAAACAATTTGCTCTGTCTATTGGTCTTGTAGCCATTATTCCAGGGATGGCCCTGTACTGACACTGACTTGTGACTCCTCCATTCAAGGCTGATCTAACTACAACTAATGTGTCAGTACACAAAAACCCCTTCATTGTCCACCGGAGAATTATCTCTGAATAAACACGAAATTGTTGAGTACAATTGCCCAGCAGCACAGCCGTGATCCATGGCAACCAAGTGTGGCGGTATGCCTACACCGTCCAAGCCATTAAGCTGCTAACGCATGTACAGTATGAATGCACCACGTCTACACGCCAACATATGAGCGCCTTTGACTTGTTCTCTCTTCTTGTATGGGGGAAATATTTGCATCTTAATAAGTTACAGGAAACCAAAGGGCTATTATAGTTCTATATAAAGCCTGTACCGTGTAGATGATTAACGGGCATTGCGGGAGGTCAAAGGTTAAACATGTAATAATATAAATGCAGGTTAGTTCTGAGGTTACTTGGAGACATAGATAAATGCATGTAATATAATTGACTTATTGGAACTGCACTTAGGTAATTATTATGTATATGTTATATATATATATATGGATAGACCAGGCTTGGCTAAATGGGCATTCATAGGTCATGAACTGGTGGGTTGATGCTTTTACTATACGCTGTTTTCCATAAGGCCTCCAATGACTCATTTTTAAATTGCTTTGTTGTGTATTTCTATCATGCATATTTTTATACCCAACTCGATATTGATTAACTTGCATACATTTACGAGCTGGGAATTAATGAACCTTTCTAGTGTTAAAGCGGAACTGTAGATTCAAATTAAACACATTGTTTCACTTACCTGGGGCTTCTGCAAGCCCCCAGCAGCTGTCCTGTCCCACGCCGAGTCTCCACGAGTCTCCGTTCCCCCACCACCGCTCCGTTCTGTACCTCGACTTGCAAGTCGATGCCAGCGCAGCCCTGCCAAGTGTATCTTTTCCTCGCGTTCCCCTCTGCAATTGCGGGGAACGCGAAGAAAGGATACGCCTGCGTGGCCATAGCCGCGCAGGCACAGTGGCCTGGCGGCGAAACCGAAAGTAGCTGGCGGCGGGAGAATGGGGGCTCGGGCAGGACAGGTGCGGGACAGGATGGCTGCTGGGGGCTTTGGGAAGCCCCAGGTACCGTATATACTCGCATATAAGCCGACCCGCATATAAGCCGACCCCCCAACTTTTCCATGAAATAACAGGGAAAAATGATTGACCCCCATATAAGCCAGGGGTAGGAAATGCTGGATTGGTGCAGGCTGCGTAATCCCCCCAGTGTGTCCCAGTATAGCTAGTATAGTGCCCAGTTTAGCCAGTATAGTGCCCAGTATAGGTAGGTAGTGCCACAGTATAGCTAGTATAGTGCCCAGTTTAGCTAGTATAGTGCCCAGTTTAGCCAGTATAGTGCCCAGTATAGGTAGGTAGTGCCCCAGTATAGCTAGTATAGTGCCCAGTATAGCTAGTATAGTGCGCAGTATAGCTAGTATAGTGCCCCAGTATAGCTAGTATAGTGCCCCAGTATAGCTAGTATAGTGACCCAGTATAGCCAGTATAGTGCCCCAGTATAGCTAGTATAGTGCCCCAGTATAGCTAGTATGGTGCCCAGTTTAGCTAGTAAAGTGCCCAGTTTAGCTAGTAAAGTGCCCAGTTTAGCTAGTATAGTTCCCAGTATAGCTAGTATAGTGCCCAGTATAGGTAGGTAGTGCCCCAATATAGGTAGATAGTGCCCCAGTATAGCTAGTATAGTGCCCCAGTATAGCTAGTAAAGTGCCCAGTTTAGCTAGTATAGTGCCCAGTTTAGCTAGTATAGTGCCCAGTATAGGTAGGTAGTGCCCCAGTATAGCTAGTATAGTACCCAGTGTAGGTAGATAGTGGCCAGTATAGTGCCCTGCTTCCCCCGCTGCTATTACCTGCAGCGGCTTCCTCTTCCCCGCTCTCATGCCTGTATGAAGAGATCACAGCAGCGCGCCCGGTGCTGCTGCTGTGACGATGCAGGGGGCAGGAAAGAGCGCGGCTCCCTGTAGCAGCGATCTGTATCGCCGTTACCAAGGGAACCGCTCTTTCCTGCCCCCTGCATCGTCACAGCAGCAGCGCCGGGCGCGCTGCTGTGATCTCTTCATACAGGCATGAGAACGGGGAAGAGGAAGCGCCGGGGACGAGGAAGCCGCTGCCTAAACAAGTAATAGCAGCGGCGGGGGGAGTGGGGAGGGGGTAGCGGGGGCCGTGGACCACGGACCACCAGGGAAGACTCGCATACAAGCCGACCCCCAAACTTTTGACCCCCTTTTTGGGGGTCAAAAATTCAGCTTCTATGCGAGTATATACGGTAAGTGAAACAATGTGTTTAATTTGAATCTACAGTTCCGCTTTAAGGACGAGCCTGACTCGTCTTAAAAAAAATAGCTGGAATCAGTAAGGACCCGGTTACTCAGGCTCGTCCGGTAAATACTATTGATCACCACCTGCGCGTCGCTGTCATGCGGGATCCCTCACCGGCACCTCATGGATTCCCTGCACCAGTCTCATTCTCGGTGATCCCTGGCTGCGATCTCCTCTTCTTCCTCCCCTTGTCGTTTCCTGTCCCTCGGTAATCATGTCCATGGCGTGTCCCTCTGATGACGTTATCTGAGCCCCCTGGTGTTGCAGCGTCATCACGTCAGGCCAGGCGGCAAATTCAAACATTTTGTATTGGATCCAATGCAAACATCTGTATTGGATTCAATATAAAAAATTCTAAGTGTTAAAAGAAATAAAAAAAAAAGCCAGGTGGAGGATGCGGCAAATAATAAAGTAAAAAAATAAATTAAAAAAATATTTATAAAAAAAAAATAAAGAATAAATATAAACAAAGTGTTTTCTTTTTATATTGTACGCATGCTTGCGGATAGCTTGCAAGACCGCAACTTGCAAGCGACCAGCAAAAATGCTGACACTATAAAGAAACCCGTAAAACAATTGTATCAATTTTGGTACAAGGATTGCAAGAAAATTAAATGCCGGGGAGGTTAGGACAAGAAGATTCTGATTTGAGGGATATCCACGATTTTGGCCATGAGTCACCTGTTTCTAGGACCTCAAAAACATATACTCATTTTTTTATGAGGGGAAGTGGTCTCAACAAATTGTCGTTAGGACTGCAATACATGAATTGGTTTTCCTAAAATAGTCCATGACTGTGGTGGTGAAAATTGATTTGAAAGCCTTAACGGGCACCCGAAGTGAAAATAAACAATTTAAATAAACAATGTATCTACCTTCCGTCTCCTAAAAATGACTTTTTAAGATATTCCACAGTTTTATTTTATCATTAACCACTTAAAGGGACACTTAAGTCAAACAAAAAAATGAGTTTTACTCACCTAGGGCTTCCAATAGCCCCCTGCAGCTGTCCGGTGCTCTCGCCGTCTCCCTCCGATCCTCCTGGCCCCGCCGGCAGCCACTTCCTGTTTCGGTGACAGGAGCTGACAGGCTGGGGACGCGAGTGATTCTTCGCGTTCCCAGACACATTAGCACCCTCTATGCTGCTATATGGTATATGATATATGCTATAGCAGCATAGATGGCGCTATTGTGGCCAGGAACGCGAAGAATCACTCGCGTCCCCAGCCTGTCAGCTCCTGTCACCGAAACAGGAAGTGGCTGCCGGCGGGGCCAGGAGGATCGGAGGGAGACGGCAAGGGCACCGGACAGCTGCAGGGGGCTATTGGAAGCCCTAGGTGAGTAAAACTCATTTTTTTTGTTTGACTTAAGTGTCCCTTTAAGCCCGAAGGGTTGTTTATTTTTTGCCTCTAAGCAGCTTTCACCTCCCATTCATTTGCCAATAATTTTATCACCACTCATCACAATGAATTGGTCTATATCTTGATTTTTCCGCCACCAATTAGGCTTTCTTTGGGTGATACATTTTGCTAAGAATTATTTTATTCTAAATCCATTTTAACAGGAATATTAAGAAAGAAATGGAAAAAAATCATTATTTCTCAGGTTTTGGCCATTATAGTTTGAAATGTATACATGCTACCGTAATTAAAACACATGTATTTTATTTGCCCATTTGTCCCGCTTATTACACCATTTAAATTATGTCCCTATCACAATGTATGGCGCCGATATTTTATTTCAAAATAAAGGTGCATTTTTTCAATTTGCGTTCAACACTAAACAGCTAATTTTACATGTAAAATACTGCATTTGCTTGATAAAAAATAGATGTGGGTGTAGTTTTACTATTTGGCCACAAGGTGGCCACAGTCAAAAAGTCCTGGAAGCGTACGATCAGGCTTCCAGGACGCATTAGGGGGACGGGAAACTTTTTGTGAATCCGAAAAACAGCAGCCTCTGTTAAGAGGTAGTGATGGGCGAACACCTGGATGTTCGGGTTCGGGAAAGTTCGCCGAACATGGCCGAGATGTTCGGCATGTTCGGGCCGAACCCCGAACTTTCCGAACATCCAGCTTTTGGGGGCCATATGGGGTCGCAGGCATAAGGGGGGAGCATGCCCCGATCGCGGGGGGGGGGGGGGGGGGGTGTCGGAAATTCCCCCCACCCCCTCCGCTAGCGCTCCCCCCTCTGCCTGCTTCCCCATTCAAAAGTTTAAGCAAAGTACCTGTAGTGGATGGCCTGGCAGTGGGCGGCACTGTGGAGTGAGGAGGAGGAGTCCGGAGAGTGACGAGTTGAGGGAGGCCGGGCAGCGGGCGGTTCAGCGGAAGTACCCTTGTGGTACTTCCGCCCTTTCTCTGACCTCACGCCCGCTGCCCGGCCTCCCTCAACTCGTCACTCTCCGGACTCCTCCTCCTCACTCCACAGTGCCGCCCACTGCCAGGCCATCCACTACAGGTACTTTGCTTAAACTTTTGAATGGGGAAGCGGGCAGAGGGGGGAGCGCTAGCGGAGGGGGTGGGGGGAATTTCCGACCCCCCCCACGATCGGGGCATGCTCCCCCCTTATGCCTGCGACCCCATAGGGGGGCAGTATTCGGCCGAACAGGGCCCTGTTCGGCCGAACAGGGGCCCTGTTCGGTCCTGTTCGGCGGCCATTAGAAGTTCGGGGCGAACCCGAACTTAAAAGGCCGAACACCATCAGGTGTTCGGCCGAACGCGAACATCACCCGAACAGGGTGATGTTCTGCAGAACCCGAACAGTGGCGAACACTGTTCGCCCAACACTATTAAGAGGCTGTTGGTTTTTCTGCGGGTGGCTTCGATCAATGAATGGGATCTATAATCCCATTCATTGATTGCTGGGCTAACGGACAGTGGCGGGAGCGCGCGCGGCCTGTGGGAGTGCGCGCAGCCCAACTGGATGAGAATGTTAGTCCAGTTGGGCTTAAGTGGTTAAATCTACTTTTTAAGTTTTCACTGTTTTATTGTTTTTGTTCGATGACAAATTCATTAACCTGCTGGGCGGTCTGGACGAGCTCAGCTCGTCCAGTACCGCCGGAGCCTGCCGCTCAGGCCCTGCTGGGCCGATTTGGCTCAAATAAAAAGCAGCACACGCAGCCGGCACTTTGCCAGCCGCGTGTGCTGCCTGATCGCCGCCACGAGCAGCGGCGAAAGAGGGTCCCCCCAGCCGCCTGAGCCCAGCACAGCTGGAACAAAAAGTTCCGGCCAGCGCTAAGGGCTGGATCGGAGGCGGCTGACGTCAGGACGTCGGCTGACGTCGATGACGTCACTCCGCTCGTCGCTATGGCGACGATGTAAGCAAAACAAGGAAGGCTGCTCATTGCGGCCTTCCTTGTTTATTCTGGGCGCCGGAGGCGATCGGAAGAACGCCTCCGGAGCGCCCTCTAGTGGGCTTTCATGCAGCCAACTTTCAGTTGGCTGCATGAAATAGTTTTTTTTTAATTAAAAAAAACCCCTCCCGCAGCCTCCCTGGCGATCTTAATAGAACCAGGCAGGTTAAAGTATGCCAGAGCTAAAATCTATGAACTATTGAACCTTTTTATCTCTTTCCTGCTCTCAGAAGCCATTTTCTTCAGGAAAGTGTTTTATAGTTGGAATTTATCAGTTAGGGTCACCCTGTAGTCACTTCCTGTCTGAGTCAGGACTGAGTCAGCCACTTACCTACCTGATATTTAACTCTTTCAGGAAGAGAAAGAAAAAAAGGAACACAGTATAGTTATTAGTGTGCTAGGCACTGTACATACCCATGTCTATCTCATAATGTCACACATCACTTCGGGTATCCTTTAAAGGGGTTCTGTGGAGAGTTTAAAATAACAAAAAACTGACACTTACCTGGGGCTTCTATCGGTCCCTGCAGCTATCATGTCCCACGTCGTCCTCCTACAATCCTCCGTTCCCCGCCACCGGTCCCGGTCTAATTATTTGTCTAACTAGACGAATACAACTGCGGCTGCGCGGCCGCGGCTCGCTCCCACGCGCATCACCGGGAACTTACTAGCTTACAGCACAGGCGCAGTACAAGAAAACTTCGTACAGTGCCTGCACTGTGCGCTCCCGATGACTCGTGCAGGAGCGAGCACTATTTGTCTAGTTAGACGAGTAATTAGACTGGGACCGGTGGCAGGGAATGGAGGATTGTAGGAGAATGGTGCGGGACATGACAGCTGCAGGGGGGGGGGGGGGGTGATAGAAGCCTCAGGTAAGTTTCAGGTTTTGTTTTTTTAAACCCTCCACAGAACCCCTTTAAGCTCGATTCACACTAAGCTAAAAAATGCTGCGTTTTCGAGGACGGAACTAAACGCAATATTGGATGGTAAGGTAAATGCAGCCTTTGTTAATAATAGGCTGGGCCGGATTTAGGCCAAGGCCACCAGGAGTAAGGGCACAAAAGCAGCAGGCTAAACTGGTGCAGCATTTGCAACCATGCAAATGCAGCAATGTAGGGAGATCATGCGAGCGCCTGACCTCGGTACTCTGCTGCTAGCCACCTGTGCAGCGGCCACCTTGCTCTCTGTGCACGTTTGCATTGTAGCCGGCGGCTATGGACTTGGGCAACATTGGAGACAGAAAGGAAGAGGAAGCTTCTGCACTGGAGATGAGGGGAGAAATGAGTGACACTGATGGCTGCTGTGGTGTGAGGGCGAGCTGCCTACCTATACTGAAAGGGGGTGGGAAAAGGAGGGATTAAGGGAGTCATCTGGCTACCTACAGTATACTGGAGGGAAGGGGGGGAGGGGTCATCTCTCTATCTATACCAGGGTAGAGTTGGGCCGAACCTCCAATTTTAAACTTCCGCGGAAGGTTCGGTTCGCGTTAAAGTTCGCGAACCGCAATAGACTTCAATGGGGAGGCGAACTTTGAAAAAAAAAAATAATTATGCTGGCTACAAAAGTGATGGAAAAGATGTGTCAAGGGGTCTAACACCTGGAGGGGGGCATGGCGGAGTGGGATACATGCCAAAAGTCCCGGGGAAAAATCTGGATTTGACGCAAAGCAGCGTTTTAAGGGCAGAAATCACATTGAATGCTAAATGACAGGCCTAAAGTGCTTTCAAACATCTTGCATGTGTATACATCAATCAGGTAGTGTAATTAAGGTACTGCTTCACACTGACACACCAAACTCACCGTGTAACGCACCGCAAACAGCTGTTTGTGTAGTGACGGCCGTGCTGGACTGGTGCGCACCATGGCGAGAGTGCAGGTTTTGGTGGCTTTACAGCCCATATGGTCGCCTGGCTGATGTAGCTGAATGACAGAACAGTGACTGTCCAGCTAATCAAATTTGGTCTGACCACAATGAGGCAACGACCTTATTATCGTGGGTGTGCCCCCCGAGACACTCATCTAGGCGCCGGTCATTGCTTCATTGTGATACGCAAGCCCCTTCACCACGGCAAGGTAATGATCACGAAGGGGAATGGGCGCATGTACATGCCTTTTCTTTTGTTGTTGCAGCTGCCCGCAGTGCAGCCAGAAAAATTAGGCAGTCATGTACACGCACCAGAAAAATTATTACAGCGGCCGCTGCTAGCAGCGGCCTAAAAAATTCAGCAATCCGCCTGGAGTCCCGGACCCTGTTGGTGGTGGCGGAGAAGGTAGTCAAGCGGCCTGCAGGCAGACATGCTGTGTGGAGGGACTGGGAGCGACTTAGTCTTCTTGGGGCAGGCCAGGCAGCCAGTCACACGGCGTGCAGGCAGAGATGCTGTGTGTGCGGGGACTGACTTAGTCTTGGGGCGGGCAGCAGCCCTCCGGGATCCATGCCTCATTCATTTTGATAAAGGTGAGGTACTTAACACTTTTGTGACTTAGGCGACTTCTCTTCTCTGTGTCAATGCCTCCAGCTGCGCTGAAGGTCCTTTCTGACAGGACGCTTGCGGCAGGGCAGGAGAGAAGTTGGATGGCAAATTGGGACAGCTCTGGCCACAGGTCAAGCCTGCGCACCCAGTAGTTCAAGGGTTCCTCATCGCTGTTCACAGCAGTGTCTACATCCACACTTAAGGCCAGGTAGTCGGCTACCTGCCGTTCCAGGTCGTTGGTGGAGGGTGGATCCGGAAGGGCTACGGCGAGGCGTTGGACTAAAGAACGTCCGCATGTCCGACATCACCATGAGATCGCTGGAGCGTCCTGTCTTTGACTGCGTGGACACGGGAGGAGGATTAGTGGCAGTGGTACCTTGCGGGCGTTGTGCCGTCACATCACCCTTAAAGGCATTGTAAAGCATAGTTGACAGCTGGTTCTGCATGTGCTGCATCCTTTCCACCTTCCGGTGAGTTGGTAACAGGTCCGCCACTTTGTGCCTGTACCGAGGGTCTAGTAGTGTGGCCACCCAGTACAGGTCCTTCCCCTTGAGGTTTTTTATATGGGGGTCCCTCAACAGGCAGGACAGCATAAAAGACGACATCTGCACAAAGTCGGATCCAGTACCCTCCATCTCCACTTGCTCTTCCTCAGTGACGTCAGGTAAGTCAACCTCCTCCCCCCAGCCGCGAACAATACCACGGGAAGGTTGAGCAGCACAAGCCCCTTGCGATGCCTGCTGAGGTTGTTCTCCTGCCGCTGTCCCCTCCTCCTCCTCCCCCAAAGAAACACCTTGCTCATCATCCTCTGAGTCTGACTCGTCTTCTGCACACGACTTCTCTTCTTCCTCCTCCTCCCCCCTCTGTGCTGCCGCAGGTGTTGAGGAAACAGCTGGGTCTGATGAAAATTGGTCCCATGCCTGTTCCTGCCGTAACGGTTCCTGGTCACGCTCATTCACAGCTTTATCCGCCACTCTACGCACAGCACGCTCCAAGAAGTAAGCGTAGGGAATTAAGTCGCTGATGGTGCCCTCACTGCGGCTCACCAGGTTGGTCACCTCCTCAAACGGCCGCATGAGCCTGCATGCATTTTCCATCAGTGTCCAGTTGTCGGGCCAGAACATCCCCATCTTCCCAGACTGTTTCATTCTACTGTAGTTGTAGAGGTAGTGGGTCACGGCTTTCTTCTGTTCTAGCAGGCGGGAGAACATGAGCAGGGTCGAGTTCCAGCGAGTCGGGCTATCGCAAATGAGGCGTCTCACCGGCATGTTGTTTTTGCGCTGAATTTCCGCAAAGTGTGCCATGGCTGTGTAAGACCGCCTCAAATGCCCACAGAACTTCCTGGCCTGCTTCAGGACATTCGCTAAGCCAGGGTACTTTGCCACAAATCTTTGAACCACTAGATTCATGACATGTGCCATGCAGGGTATGTGTGTCAGCTTCCCCATATGCAAAGCGGCAAGCAGATTGCTGCCGTTGTCGCACACCATGTTGCCTATCTCCAGGTGGTGCGGGGTCAGCCACTCATCCACCTGTTTCTTAAGAGCAGCCAGGAGAGCTGCTCCAGTGTGACTCTCCGCTTTGAGACAAGACATGTCTAAGATGGCGTGACACCGTCTTACCTGGCATGCAGCATAGGCCCTGCGGAGCTGGGGCTGTGTAGCTGGAGAGGAAAACTGCCACTCAGCCAAGGAGGAGGAGGACAGCGAAGAGCATGTAGCAGGAGGAGAGGAGGTGGCAGGAGGCCTGCCTGCAAGCCGTGGAGGTGTCACAATTTGGTCCGCTGCGCCCTGCTTGCCATCGTTCACCACCAGGTTCACCCAATGGGCTGTGTAGGTAATGTAGCGGCCCTGCCCATGCTTGGCAGACCGTGGTCAGGTGTACCCTTGACCCAACGCTCTTCGCAAGAGATGACACCACTTGCCTCTCAACTTCACGGTGCAGTTGGGGTATGGCCTTTCTCGAAAAATAAGTGCGGCCTGGCATCTTCCACTGCGGTGTTCCGATGGCCACAAATTTACGGAAGGCCTCAGAGTCCACCAGCCGGTATGGTAACAGCTGCCGAGCTAACAGTTCCGCCACGCCAGCTGTCAGACGCCGGGCAAGGGAGTGACTGGCCGAAATTGGCTTCTTCCGCTCAAACATTTCCTTCACGGACACCTGACTGCTGCTGTGGGCAGAGGAGCAGGAACCGCTCAAGGGCAGAGGCGGAGTGGAGGAGGGTGCCTGTGAAGGTGGAAGGGAGAAAGCGGCAGAAGCAGATAATGCACCTGATGGAGGAGGAAGAGGAGAAGGAGGGTGGCTTTGCTTTTGTGTGCTGCTGCTGCTTTTGCTCAGTTGGCCATCCCATTGCTGTTTGTGCCTTTTCTCCAGGTGCCTTCGTAAGGCACTTGTCCCTACGTGAGTGTTGGCCTTTCCACGGCTCAATTTTTGTTGGCAGAGCGAACAGATGGCTTTGGTCCGATCTGAGGCACACACATTAAAAAATTTCCACACCGCTGAGTCACCCTGGGATGTGGGCACTATGGGGACCTCAGCAGCTGATGCTGAAGGGCAAGTTGGCTGGCTGTACATAGGTGGCGATACATGGTGCCGGACTCTGCCACCAGCTGTTTCTGATGAAGAGCTGCCCCAGCTTCTTTCAGCAACTTCTCTCCTCCTACTACTCTCTGACTCCCCCTCTGAACTGTCCCCCTCTTCATCTCCTCTATTGGGAACATACAGAGGATCCCTATTACCGTCATCATCGTAGTCATCCTGCCCAGCTTCGCTTGCCTCAGACAAATCCAAACTTGCACCATCAGTAGGTCCTTCATCCTCCTGACACGTTACATCCATAGTGTTGCCGCGTAACTCAGACATATGAGCTGGTGAAAATTCATCTGGCTGTAACAACAATGGCTGTGCATCAGTGATTTCACCACTAAATAATTCTTGCGAAGTGTCAAATGCAGCGGAAGTGGTGCTAGTAGTAGCGCTGGTGGCTGAGCAAGATGAGGTGCTCTGTGTCGCTAAATACTCAACCACGTCCTGACAATCTTGGGAGGTGATGGGACGTGCCTTCTTCCGAGCACTGTACTGTGGGCCAGGTCCACACGAAATTACATTTACACGACCTCGCGCAGACCTGCCGGGTGGCCTTCCTCTGGCTCTGGTACTACCTCTTCCTCTACCTGTTTTGTCCATATCGGGTATGCACGGAGTGGTATATCACACTGCGTGCACTCACGTAGGTAGGTGGGTTCACTTAACTGCACAGGTATGCGCACTGATGCGGTGGGTTCACTGAACAGAACAGGTATACAGTGGCGGGTTCACAGAACAGGTATGCAGTGGCAGGTTCACTGAACACAACAGGTATGCAGTGGCAGGTTCACTGAACACAACAGGTATGCAGTGGCGGGTTCACTGAACAGGTATACAGTGTCGGGTTCACTGAACAGAACAGGTATGCAGTGGCGGGTTCACTAAACAGAACAGGTATACAGTGGCGGGTTCACAGAACAGGTATGCAGTGGCAGGTTCACTGAACACAACAGGTATGCAGTGGCGGGTTCACTGAACAGGTATACAGTGGCGGGTCCACTGAACAGAACAGGTATGCAGTGGCGGGTTCACTAAACAGAACAGGTATACAGTGGCGGGTTCACAGAACAGGTATGCAGTGGCAGGTTCACTGCACACAACAGGTATGCAGTGGCGGGTTCACTGAACAGGTATACAGTGGCGGGTCCACTGAACAGAACAGGTATGCAGTGGCGGGTTCACTAAACAGAACAGGTATACAGTGGCGGGTTCACAGAACAGGTATGCAGTGGCAGGTTCACTGAACACAACAGGTATGCAGTGGCGGGTTCACTGAACAGGTATACAGTGGCGGGTCCACTGAACAGAACAGGTATGCAGTGGCGGGTTCACTGAACAGAACAGGTATGCAGTGGCGGGTTCACTGAACAGGTATGCAGTGGTGGGTTCACAGAACAGGTATGCAGTGGTGGGTTCACAGCACAGGTATGCAGTGGTGGGTTCAATGAACAGGTATACAGTGGCGGGTCCACTGAAGAGAACAGGTATGCAGTGGCAGGTTCACTGAACAGGTATGCAGTGGTGGGTTCACAGCACAGGTATGCAGTGGTGGGTTCACAGAACAGGTATGCAGTGGTGGGTTCACAGCACAGGTATGCAGTGGTGGGTTCAATAAACAGGTATACAGTGGCGGGTCCACTGAACAGAACAGGTATTCAGTGGCAGGTTCACTGAACAGGTATGCAGTGGTGGGTTCACAGCACAGGTATGCAGTGGTGGGTTCACAGCACAGGTATGCAGTGGTGGGTTCACAGAACAGGTATGCAGTGGTGGGTTCACAGCACAGGTATGCAGTGGTGGGTTCTCAGAACAGGTATGCAGTGGTGGGTTCACAGCACAGGTATGCAGTGGTGGGTTCAATAAACAGGTATACAGTGGCGGGTCCACTGAACAGAACAGGTATGCAGTGGCAGGTTCACTGAACAGGTATGCAGTGGTGGGTTCACAGCACAGGTATGCAGTGGTGGGTTCACAGAACAGGTATGCAGTGGTGGGTTCACAGCACAGGTATGCAGTGGTGGGTTCAATGAACAGGTATACAGTGGCGGGTCCACTGAACAGAACAGGTATGCAGTGGCAGGTTCACTGAACAGGTATGCAGTGGCAGGTTCACTGAACAGGTATGCAGTGGTGGGTTTACAGCACAGGTATGCAGTGGTGGGTTCACTGAACAGGTATGCAGTGGTGGGTTCACAGCACAGGTATGCAGTGGTGGGTTCACAGCACAGGTATGCAGTGGTGGGTTCACAGCACAGGTATGCAGTGGTGGGTTCACAGCACTGGTATGCAGTGGTGGGTTCACAGAACAGGTATGCAGCCAGACAGGAACAAGTTAAGCCTAACTAATCTTTCCCTGAGAGACAGTCTGCAGCAGCTCGCCCTACTCTCACTAACGCAGGCAGCACACGAGTGACCGTAATGGCCGCCGCTGCCTGCTTTATATAAGGGGGGGTGGGGCTCCAGGGGCTAGTGTAGCCTAATTGGCTACACTGGGCCTGCTGACTGTGATGTAGAGGGTCAAAGTTGACCCTCCATGTGCATTATGGGGCGAACCGAACTTCCGCAAAGGTTCGCCTGCGGGACGCGAACGCGAACCACTGAAGTTCGCATGGAACCGTTCGCAGGCGAACCGTTCGGCCCAACTCTATACCAGGGGTCTCAAACTCAATTTACCTGGGGGCCGCAGGAGGCAAAGTCAGGATGAGGCTGGGCCGCATAAGGAATTTCACAATCGCGGCGCATCGCCGCCTCTGCCCGCCCCTTTCACTCTTCCTTCACAGAGAGGGGCGGGGAGAGGCGGCGATTCGTGTGGCGATTGACGTCAGGAGGGGCAGAGCTGAAGCTGAAAGCTCTGCCCCTTCCAGGAAATGCCGGCGGATTTGGGGGCTCTGCAGCCCTCGTTTAGCGGCGAGGATGCGGCGGATTACTTGGGAGCACTGAAGCGAACTATAAGGAAGCTTTTGCCGGCGAGGGCCACAAAATATTGTATCGAGGGCTGCAAATGGCCCGTGGGCCGCGAGTTTGAGACCCCTGATCTACACTGAAGGGGGGCGGCTGGTGACAGTGGCCTAGGGTGATAAAGAGTACAAATCTGGCCCTGATAATAGAATGCGTTTACACCTTCAAGCGGACATGAACCGAGCGCACATGGACAGGACCGCACATGCAACTTTTCAACATGTTGCATTTTTACGCGACCGGACCACAAATGCGCAGCAAACGTTAAAAATCAGACACAACGGAAGCCAATAGAAACGGAGAGTGCCTGTTCCCACTAGGTTGGTCGCCACATGCAGATTGCTCACCTGTCCCGTGGGTTTTTGGTTGCACTGCCACCGTTTGGTCCACTGCAGGGGATCTGAGCCCAGCAGAAGCATAGGGCACCCCATTGGTCTGCAAAAGAACAAATGGAAATCCTCCTGTAACAGGAAAAATAGTGGGCCAATGAGAATTCTCCCTGTTGCTAGGTAGGATTCACATTGTTTTTTTACATGCCCTATGCTTCCTGGTCTGTGGATCGAATGGGGACAACGAAAGATGGTGCGGACGACGGCAAAAGCGGCAACTGGGTTGGTGAGCAGACGGGTGGCATTGCAAATGTAGTGGATGGAAATGGAGGTAATGTGGATGGCGCAACCTGCAGTTTCTGCATCCACTGTGTTTGCAGCGCAATGTGAACTGACCCTTAAGAGACTGTTGTGCTTTCTTTAAGTGTCAGTGTGACAGTGTCTGTATAATAAAAATAACTGGCCTAAAGAATGGATCTTCCGTTTGCCTTATTCATTTGATAAAGCTTGCTTGTGTAGTAGCCCTGATTTCCCTACTGATAAGGATCAGGCATGCTGCCTCCTTTGGTACCAAATGAGAACTGATTCAATATTAAGTAGGGCAAGGTGGCGAGGTGGTAGAAGACCAATGCCAGATAGGTGTTGATCGTTGTGCTTACCTTACCATGGCCATTTGTAGGCATAGTCAAACCAGGCAGAGGGAGGGATGGAGCCCCTGATGAGTCATTGGATGAAACGCGTAGGGCAGAGCTTGGAGTTATGTGAGACGCATCCAGGAAGTTGGTGAAGCGGGGACTGAGGCGTGCAGCGGGATCCAACTGTGGCGGAGGCTGATACACTCAGATAAGCGCTTGATCTCTTTTTTTATTTGGTACGCAGTGTATTTATTCAACATGTGGCAATAAATTTGTAAGGTTTTTTATGCTATGTGAGTCCCGCTTTCTGTTTTTAAGGACTTTTGGTTTTAAGGAGCCCCGTGCCCAGGTGTTATTGGAGGGCTGATATGCATTATAACAAGAAGGTACACAAGAGTTTGAAAGAAGAGGACAAGGAGGAAGAGACAGAGGAGGAGTCGGACCAGCTGGTAAAGAAGGTACAGATACAGCTTGAAGAGTGTCTGAGGAACCTGCCCACTGGAAAGTGTAAAGGATGTGTACTCATCATTCAAACCAAACTGTCTGCACTATGTTGAGGAGGAAGTGTCAGACCGATGCTTGACCATAAACCTAAGTACATCTGTACAAACGGTATGTGTAAGTGATGGACAACACCAGGTTTTGGCCTCTTGTTGCAAAGTGTGAAGGTCTAATAGACCCTGGATATCATGGAGCTGACTGGGGAGCCATTTCCCCCATTCTTCAATGTCTTTATTCTCGCTTCTTTTATATCTTAGATGGCCTTAGTTGCATAATAAATGTATACAGACATGAGATAGAAAAAAAATTACAAAATTCCCTTTATAACTGGTAAAACCTGTTTGAAAAGAGATATATGCACTGTAAGTTTAATACTTGAGTTGAATACAAGAATACATTTTTGTTCTTTATAAAAAAAAAAGTATTTTGTATAACAATACATGTTTAATTAAACAAACCAATGATGATGATGATGAGCAGTAAAAGGTAATTAACAGCTTTAGAGTACAGTACAGGTTAGTAGCAGTGCTGCTCAAAGCCAGGTCTAATATTCTGCAAGTTAATATAATGCAAACATTTTTTGTACTACTGGGTAATACCACATGCTAGGGGGATCAACACATTCAATAGGGCTACAACGACCATGGTGTTTCGGAACTTTTGCTGATCCCTGGCTACTGTTGTAATGGACCAGAATATGGGTTACCCCATCAAGCCTGCAGACTTTGAAAGGAACATTGTTCTAGCCACTGGTTGACTGACAAATCAACCCAAATCCAAACAGCAACACTAATTCATGGTGGAGCAATCATATAATCACCCCTGCCACAGACAGTGAGCACCTACCCATTAACCATTGGCCAATAGTGTAAAAATGTGTACATATTGTAATGTATAATTACAGTACGTTGATTAAAGATTTTCTTCTGGCAATTCATCTTGATTTGGCACCTTGATTGAAGCATCTTCTTATCTTGATAGCAGCAAGGTTTCATAAAGTCTTCTTCAATGTACCTTGAAGTATTTTGTTAGCTCGACTAAAGAAATCATCCTCTGGTCTCTTCTGATCTTAATTGCAACCATGTTCCTATCTTGCAGAATCATGACACACCAAGTCATCTTATCTCAAGCTCTGGTGCTCAGCTGGGGTCATTTCACTGCCCACATGTATGTCAGTGTGCTATTGGCCTCTATTCACTAAGATCATGCTGGAGATAACAAGACAAGAACAGGGATGGTCGTAGTCAGCCAACTTCGCTACGCTGGAACTACGCATAGTATTACGCAATTACGCTTCGCCAAACTACGGCTTTGAAATAAAATATTTGGTTCGTATGCATTTCGTAGATTACGCGTTAAAATACGCAATTACGCGTAGTGCGAAACGTACTGTATGCAGATGCTTATGCCCGTATGCAGAACATTTTACGAATGTTTAGAAATTCTTCTATGATTACATTCCCTTTTCCAATGCGTACATTTGTAAGCATACAAACGCACCCGGAAAATTAGACGCGAATAACGCATTCGTAGTTCACTACGCAATACACATGTTAACTACGCATAGTGGGCGTAAGCTACGCGTAACAGTACTTTGCTACGCGTAAATTCGTTAGCGTAGTTTTGAAACTTCACCTACGAACTACGATGCGTAAATTCGCACTGGCATAGTTTCTGCTCATCCCTGGACAAGAAGAGAAAACTTACCACCACACATCGATCTTGCCTTATTAAAGGTATACTTTAGGGGGTCAGGGGAAAATGAGTTGAACTTACCCGGGGCTTCTAATGGTCCCCCGCAGACGTCCTGTGCCCGTGCAGCCACTCACCGATGCTCCGGCCCCGCCTCCGGGTCACTTCTGGAATTTCAGACTTTAAAGTCTGAAAACCACTGTGCCTGCGTTGCCATGTCCTCGCTTCCCCTGATGTCACCAGGAGTGTACTGCGCAGGCACAGACCATACTAGGCCTGCGCAGTACACTCCTGGTGACGTTAGCGGGAGCGAGGACACGGCAACACAGGCGCAGTGGTTTTCAGACTTTAAAGTCAGAAATTCCAGAAGTGAATTGGAGGCGGGGCCGGAGCATCGGGGAGTGGCTGCGCGGGCACAGGATGTCTGTGGGGGACCATTAGAAGCCCCGGGTAAGATCAACTCATTTTCCCCTGACCCCCTACAGTATTCCTTTAAGGTGTAGAGATAAGTTTTCACAGTGAGGCCCATATGCAATTCACTTTTTCTCCTGAGATTTCTCCTAGGTGATATTTTCATACCTTGACAAAAAATCCCTTTGAAACCACCAGCAAGCAACACAATACTCAAGATAGATTTGATAGTACTTTTCCACCAATTTTTTTGTACTTTTTCAATTGTAAAATGGTGAAAAGTAATTTTAAAGAGAAGATGACATTATCTCCTAGGAGATAACTCAGATGAAAAAGTTAATTGCGTATGGGCCTGAGGGCTCTTTCACACCAGAGCCCTTTTCGTGCGTTTAAACGCAAATGCAATTCTTTGCGTTACCCAAGGTAAAATGAAAGTCCATAGACTCTCATTTTACCTTTCACATCCGACGCTGCGTTTCGGTGCGTTGCGGTTCGATGCACCCGGGAGCGTCGAGCCGCCGGGAGCCGGCGGTTTCCGTCGGGTTCAGTTAATAGCTACCCCCGTTGATTGCATCGCATCGCATATTCCCAACGACACGCTGCAGGGCATATAACGCGGCCTGAGAGAGTTATCTTATCACTTCAGTCCCTAAAGTGAACCTCCAGACTAAAAATCTATTCAGCAGAACTGAAAAGGCTTGGTGTTTCTTTAACAGTTTCACAGCATCAGAACTTTGTTTTTCTTATAGAAGTCTCATTTTTAGCTGAATTTTTAGCTAAGCTCCGTCCCATCAAAGAAAACTGCCCGGGCTTTTTTCTCCTGATGCTGTGCAAAGCATGATGGGATTTCCTATGTTGTTATTCATGTTGCCTAGCAACTGGGAGGGGTGATCAGGACACAGGACAGTTGGAACTGTGTCTCATGCTCCCTGTCACCTTCTTTCAACCAAAAAGATGGCTGCCCTTATGAAATCACAAACATTTGCCTGTTCTTTTAAAACAGGGTGGGTGAGAGATTACATTACCGATCTATTTTAATTAACATAACTAATGTAACTTAATGACAGTAAGTTTGTTTAGGCTGAAGTTCCTCTTTAAGTTACCTCCTCTGTAGTTATTTCCACATGCAGTATATAGGGCCTGTCTTTAATTTTAGAATTCTGGGGTTATTTTAAGGATTGAAGAGTTAACTTTAGAGATCTCTCCTTAACTTAAAGACAGAAGAGTTAACTTTAGGTTTGCCTGAGGTAAAATGTTTTCTGAATATTACATGCCTCATCACCATGGTGATAGCTCTAGAAATGTTATTAAAGACAGTAGTTAAGCTTAGTGAATTGAGGCCATTGGCAGCAGGATTTGTGGTCCCCGGTCTCCAGTTAACACTGGTTCAAGCTGGTGGTCCACCGAGAGAGAAATATGTGGGGGGGGGGGGGGGGGGGGAGTTGGGGAGGGTGAGAGATAGATGGGGTAATGAGGTCTTAATGGGGAGTGGGAGTGAGTTTTAGGCTGGATACAGTTGAAAAATGGGTTGTTATATTTCTTACTAATACAGTAGATACTCTGCCATTTTATTGTTTGTTTTTTATGTATGTAAATCTGATCTCCCTGTGTGAAGATTGTTTTCTTGTTTTCTGTGTCTGTTTATCGCTTCTTTTTAATACCTGATTGTGCTTTTACTGTATTTGAAAAGTTTGTATTTTTTTCATTAACCCAATAAAACCTTTTGAAATAAAAAAAACCAAAAAACTTAGTATAACTCTTCTTGAAAGAGACCTAAAACTTTAAAGGTGAATACTGACCACAGCGATGAGGAAGACAGATCTAGCGATGTCTCCGGCCGGTGGGGATGCCCGACTTCACTTGAGGTTACACGACGGGTGCAAAGAGAAAGCAATCATGGTACTTTGCACCGAGGGGATCTTAAAGATCCGATCCGCCCTGGCAGTCGTTATTGTTGCATGACGCTAAATGACGTCCGTGTATTCGCACACTTGTACAAGATTGCGAAAATAATCGCTCAATGTATCGCCGGTCTTCAGGAAAATCAATTGCGTTGTAGGTACTCAGCTTAGGGCTTTGTGTTGAGGAAGTGTTCGTGCTTTCAGCGTATAGCAGCAATTTATATTTCCAGTTAACTTCAGAACTTTGAAATGACATTTGGAAACAGGACAAACATTTCAGTGAAGCCAACAGTCATTTTCACATACACTGAAGTCCAAGGCAGAGGGCAGATCTCGTATATCAATGTCGCCAATCGGAGATTTAAATATAAATTACAAAACCTACAGGACACAAAAAAATAAGACAGCCAGCCTAATTTACATTATTTATCTACCTGTACGTGCATTTAAGTTACTTCGCACATTTTTTATATAGGTTTGCTTTAAAGGACCACTATCATGAAAATCATAAAATTTCAAGTAAATATAAACACATACAAATAAGAAGTGTGTCTTTTAATGAGTAAATTGAGCCATACATTTTGTTTCTCCTATGTTGCTGTCATTCACAGTTGGTAGTAGAAATCTGACAAATTTTTGACCAGCCCATCTCCTCATGGGGGATTCTCAGGGTTTTATTTATTTTTAAAAGCACTTAGTAAATGGCAGTTGCTGGCATTTGAAAAAAATCCTTTTCAGGGAGTGTATTTATAAAGAACTAATAAAAAGGCCCGCCCGTTAAAAAACGGGCGCTAGGCCATGGCCGCTACCCCCCATCCCCCCCCCCCCATGCAACACACGCACAGACGCACCCTGCTCACCATTACCCCACTGCTGTCTGAAGTATAAATGCACACAGGGCGATGTTGTTTGATTGGCAGTTGGAAAAAGCTGTTATTTCCCACAATGCAATGATGTTCACAGACAGCAAACTGTCAGGCATAGAAGCACGGACCCAGGGACAAAGGAGGGCTCAGAGACACAGGGGTTTTATTATATAGGATAAAGGCCATGCTGAGAATCCCCCATGGAGAGATGGACTAGTCCAAAACCTGTCGGTTCTGTCAGATTTCTACTACCTACTGTAAGTGACCGCAACATAGGAGAATTCACAGCCCCATTCAATTCACAGCCCCAGAAACCCATGCAGAGCCATATAACAGGTGCAAAAATAGCCTACCACCATGGTCTGATTTTAAGGTAATCACTGAAAAAGACATCTTGGATATCCTCTCAAACCTTCGCCAGACTACCTGCGATCTGGACCCTGGCCCACTAAGTTCATGTTGAAATGCCCTGAACTATTTACACCGGCATTCCACAAAATAGTCAACAGTGCCTTACAAGAAGGGTGGTTTCCCTCTACTCTGAAAGAAGCAATCGTCAGGCCTCTACTCAAGAAACCATCCTTAGACCCAGATGCTCTAAACAGCTACAGACCTGTCTCAAACCTCCCCTTTCTGGGAAAAGTTATTGAAAAGGCTGTCTACCTCCAACTTGAAGCTAGGCTCTCCAGAAACAACATCCTTGACCCTCTTCAATCTGGCTTCAGGAAATATCACAGCTGTGAAACAGCCCTCACCCAGATTTGCAATGATCTGCTCATTGCAAGAGACAAGGGTCAATGTTCCATCCTGATTTTGCTCGACCTCTCAGATGGCATTGTTCTCCGGTGGTTCAACTCCTTCCTGGCTGGCAGAACACAAAGGGCAGCCTTAGGGCCCTTCCTCTCCAACCCTGTACCACTAAAATACGGTGTACCTCAGGGCGCAATATTATCCCCTTTACTGTTCACCATATACATGCTGCCACTTGGAGAAATCATACAAAAACATGGCCTGACATATCATTGCTATGCTGATGACACCGAGCTATATTTGTCATTCAAACCTGACGTCACAGACCCTACTCCACAAATAAACGCATGCTTAGCTGAGCTTCAGGAGTGGATGAATAATAATTGGCTAAAACGTAATGCTGACAAAACTGAGGTTCTTGTTATCGAGGGCCAGGGCTCAACAGCAAAGCAGCCCCAGTCTCAACCAACACCGCTAAGGATAGGGAGCTCAGACCTGAACAACTCAGACTGTGTGCGCAGCCTGGGAGTACTGATTGATGGGAAATTAAGCTTCAGGAATCAAATCTCAGCTGTTGTGAAACATTCCTTCTTTCACCTAAGGAATATTGCAAAGATTAAACACCTAATTCCTTCAGAGGATCTTCCAACCCTAGTTCATGCCTTTGTCACATCAAGGTTAGACTACTGCAACGTCCTCTACACAGGCCTGCATAAGAAAGACTTACACCGCCTGCAATTAGTACAGAATGCCGCCGCAAGGCTGTTAACGAGCCAACCCCGCCATTGCCACATAACACCAACCCTGTGCTCACTCCACTGGCTACCGATAAAATGGAGAATTCTGTTTAAGATTGGCTTACTGACATTCAAATCCTTGCACAATCTGGGCCCTGGATACCTGAAGGACTTGTTGCAACTGCATCACACCCCCCACAATCTTAGATCAAAAGGACGTAACACCTTGGTCACCCCCAGAGTCCACCTCAAAACCTTTGGAGACAGAGCCTTTTGTCATGCTGCCCCTACACTTTGGAACTCCCTGCCACACCTAATCAGGACCGCTCCATCCCTGGAAGCATTTAAGTCTAAACTGAAAACCTACCTCTTCAGTCTGGCATTCATGAACATCTGACTATCTCCTCTGTAACACAACCCAGCCTGCAACCCTGTATTAATCTGAGACACAGCTATGCGCTTTGAGTCCTATGGGATAAAAGCGCTTTACAAATGTTATTGTATTGTATTATTGTATAGGAGAACCATAATGTATAGCTCAATTTAGGCCTGGTTCACATTAAGCGTTCCCTGTCCGGATCCGCCTGATCGGATCCAGACCGTATACTGTACAAACGGAACGTACGTTCCGCATAGCAATGCAAAGTCTATGCGGACGTTCACATGCGTACGTTCCGTACAGAACAGAGACGGATCGGATCCGGACTCCGGAGGCTTTTCCAACATGCGCTATTTTTGGGTCCGGATCATCCGGCCCACGCACCCGGACCGGATCCTGACTGCACCATGCGGATATAGAAACCAATAGGGAACGGAAAGCACAGAACACACTGGAGACAAACACCGGACGTTCTACCCCACTTCCTATGCATATCATAGTGGCCATTTCGGATGGGGACACATGGGCAGCAGTGGAGCAGCAGTGACTAATGTGCTGGAGCTGTTTGGCAGTATGTCGGAGGTGGAGGTGAGGCCTACAGCGGAGGACCTAATTCTACAGGTGCACCAGGTGCACCTTCTGCAGACCCTAACAATTTTATGGTAATTTTGTTTATTTTTTACCCCACGGATCCAGATGGCAGCCTGATGCATGCCTGTAATGTACTGTACGGTTCCGATCTGAATCAGGTCCTGATCCGATCCGGATCCGGTCTGTTTGCATGCCAAATGCAAGTGTGAACGGGGCCTAACTCAGGCAGGAAGATACTTTGTATTTGTATGTGTTGACATGTATTTAAAATTTTATACAATAATGGTCCTTTAAAGAAAACCTGTACTGAAAATAAAAGTCAAAATAAGCATACACAAGTCATACTTACCTTCCATGTAGTCTACTCCTCAGTGTCTTTCTCCTGTCCCGCGTCCTATTTGTTCACTATGATCAAGGGAATTTTCTGTCCTCCATTTTGAAAATAGCCATTACCCATAACAGCTTTCTGGTCAGCACACAGTTAAACTGTAACATCGCCCACTTGAGCCATAGGGAAACATGGACATTACCTGGTACATCCGTTTTCCTCTCAGCTATAACTGACAGCAACTGATATTTTACTGACAGCAACTGATATATTTCAGATCTGACAAAATGTTGTCAGAAATGGAAGGGATTATTGTCGGAAGAAAATGGTGAGCTTCTGAGAGGAACTGATGGCAAGGTAACTATGCAATGTTCATTTGAAGTTACCTCATGTGTTTATTTTAAATATTTTTACTCAGTACAGGTTCTCTTTAAGGAAAGTGTACGATGGATGGCCCAGCTCCCATCCCCATTTCTTGCGTTATGCCCCATCGCACAGGCAACGTGTAAAACAGAAAGCCCGCAATCCCATGCATGCCATGTTCTCCTCCGCAACCAGTGTTGTAGTCCGCTTTCCTTGTCATCAACAGAGACGTATTTTCAGGGCCTGTAGCTCCCAGCGCATTGTTTATGTAAATCTCCCAGAGTGTGACATTGCAAGATAGCTTCCAGTATGGCGCTGATCCACGTTTTAGGCTGCCAGCCAATGTATTTTATCTTTTTGCTTCATTATATATCTTCCAATTAGCTGTGGTCTGTAATACCCTGATTCTGGTGGCAGTAGTTTGGGGAGGATTGTTTGATAGTTCTGCTCGAGAGGCAAAACGAGGGGCCTTATTATGGAAAGTGCAGAGGTTTTGCCGTAGCTCAGTTCTGTTGCAAAGTTTGCCGATAAGGGAAAACTGGCCCTTGAGCATCCATTCTATTCTGTATATTAACACTTCTAATCTGCACTGCTGATAAAGCGGGAAGCTATTTGCCTTTGGAAGAATTAGTTCAGCCTCACTCTTGTAACCAGGCGACGGTGATTAACCTTTTACACTGTCCAATATTCTCAGCAGACTCCTGCCCCAGATTAGCAACTATTTAGTTATGACCAACTAAATTAACAAGATTCTCTCCTTTCATAAATACGTTTAAAATAGAGAATTTCTGCAGGGCTTTAACTCTTCCCCTTCTGAGTCACCTGAATAAGAATGCTTAAATAGTCTTATTTCTATCCTTATCATAAGTAAAAATGTGTAAGTAATATAGGGCAGGTGGGTGGAGGTAAAAGTACCACAAAAAATACATTAACAATAATAGTAATAATATAACAAAACTCATGTTACAAATTACAACAGAATGATATTACATAAGTAAAATGTGTGTGTGCGTATATATATATATATATATATATATACACCCCCCACAAATATATATATCTATCTATATATATATATATATACATATATATATATATATATATATATATATATATATATATATATATATACATACACATATATATATATATATATATATATACATACATACACATATATACTGTATACATATATATATATATATATATATATTTTTATATATATATTTTTATATATATATTTTTATATATATATATATATATATATATATATATATATATATATATATATATATATATATATATATATACAGTCTTCAACATTATATTTTTGTGTGTGTGTCTCATGACATAAATAAACAAAATAATGTTGCAAAGTATGCTCTAATTAGTTAGAATTCAAATAAATTTGAAATTGAAGACAGTGAATAAAACACTGGAAGACAAAGAAAAAAACGTATTGAAAAAATAGGATAGTAATCAGTATAAGGCACAAAAATCATAGTATAGCTGTTTTATAAATGACTTCTTCAAGATAAAATAGCTTTCACTTTAAATAAAATGTGTTTTGTTTTTCTTTTCAGCAGGTCACAATACTATAATGTTTATTTTATATGCTACTGTGGAATGCAGTTATTAGTAATAGAATGGGCTTTTAACCAGTGCCCTTTTCTGCTTCTGATTATGTGATAGCATTACAGTCAATCCAACCTATATTTGATGGATGTCAGATAGCAGTTGGAAGAAACCCAGCCCACAATGTACCATTTCCAAACAAAAGGTAGAAGGCAAAAATTTATTTCAAAAAATCACAGTGATAGGAACCGATCCATCACATTCACTGTGTACAAAAAAAAACTATATTGTGCTATTTGCCAAACACCACGACATACATAAAAGAAAAAAAAATAAGATTATTATTATAAAAAAAAAAAATGTGTTGTTTTACCAGTTGCACATTAGCTGCCGCCTTAAGATTTGCTAATCTAGAGGCTACATTAGGCGATTGTCAGTCAAACTGCAAGCCACAGTGAAGCCTTCTACATACACCAATTTAAATCATTCATGGCCCTTTCTTTGGCATTATTCAAAAGATCATAATAATTTTCTTTTGCCCATAGCACAAAAAAATCAATTATTTCCCCACAAAGACTTGAAAGTACTTAGCGAGTGCTGCAAGAAAAGCTGAGGGTTATATCAAATTGAAATTGCACTCATTACACACAACACAATTAGTTGCCACTAGCCTGGACGGTGTTTTAATTCTGAATGGCATATCTTTATTATTACAGAAACAAGCATGCAAATGGCATTGTTCGGGATTTGCGAAAATCAATAGGATATAGTTCTGTGTGTTCGGTGGCCACTGTCATTCAGTCTGCTGTGGAGTTGAGATAATGTGTGTATTTGAATTAATGAAGGGAATAGGCGACATTATAAGTGACACCCAAATAAAAGAAATGGGTACATGATATTTGTAATTATTCTACTTGTGTTTTTGTTGTAAATACTTATGCTTTTTGTTTTTTAATCAAAGGATTAATTGCATTTTAATAAGGCATTATGATTTTCAGAGCTTTAGTTAATTAAAACTTGTAGTATATAATTATGAAGTGATGCTGACAATTTCTAAAGATCACCCGTATGTTTGCAATATGTATAATTTTTTTTTTCTTTAAAGTGTTTATTTTTTAATTTTTTTTAATTTTCTCTCTTTTTTTTTTTAGGAAGGAAAAATAAGCTGGGAAATTGTGTAAGATAATAAATCCTGATAAGTTCTGATAGCTTGTAATTATGAGCTCGGAATCCGGTATTTATTTGAATAGGGACTTCTTGGGAGACTACTTGAATAGAGACTCCTTGGTTGTGCTTAGCTGGAAATTGAATACATTTACAAAGTACGCCACAATGGAATGTTGTACTTGTGTCTATTCTTTGTTGTGGAGCAATGCAGTGATTGGGTATAAACTGGATGCATCAAATTATGTGTCTGTTGAACGAGTGATTGTCATAGCAAATAACCGCAAGTTGGACATTGCTGTTTTTTTTTTTTTTTTACAATGCATGTGTCCAATGTTTTAGGTGCAAGGGCCAGTTAGGGCCTGATTGGACGATTTATCCGTTCTCGTCAACAAGTCAGAGATTACAATTGGTTTCAGGGATGAGCAGAAACTACGCCAGTGCAAATGTACACATCGTAGTGCGCATCTATGCATCGTAGTTCGTAGGTGAAGTTTCAAAACTACACTTACGAATTTATGCGTAGCTTATGCCCACTGTTGGTAGTTAACATGCGTATTGCGTAGTGAACTACGAATGCGTTATTGGTGGCTAATTTTTCCGTGTGCGATTGTATGCTTACAAATGTACACATTAGAAAGGGGGATGTACGCATAGAAAAGTTCCCGAAATAAGCATTTACCAGAGGAATTCGTAAAAATTTCTGCATACGGGCATAGGCATCCACATACACTACGCTTCACACTACGCGTAATTGCGTATTTTAATGCGTAGTCTACAAAATGCATATAAAGCGCATATTTGATTTCGATGCAGTAGTTTGGCGAAGCATAATTGCGTAAAACTACGCTTAGTTCCAGTGTAGCGAAATTGGCTGACTACGACCATCCCTGATTGGTGCCTCACATTGGACCCAATAATTCTGATGCCTCCGTGGGAAAGTCTATTAGGTCATAATTTGTGCACACATTATTTACTGAAACTAACACCCCCCTTTGCCTGTAGTGAGTGCTAGGTGTGTAATATTGTCCAGTTCCTGGAGCTCTGCACATCCATGCAGATTGATCATTCAGGTATAACTTCTGTTTGAAAGCGCTGCCATGTCTTCCGCTGCACAAATTGAACGTAAGTATACTAGTGGCTATTATTATTATTATTATTTATTAGATTTATATAGCGCCAACATATTACGCAGCGCTGTACAATAAATAGGATTACAGACAATGATAACAGGGTTGACAGAACAATACAGGTAACAGACCATAGATACAACAATACAGGTAATAGCAATAAGATACACAACACACTGCAGATAATAGTACAATGCCAGATCATGAACTGGAATGGTAGAGGTAAAAAATTACCAGTTCCAAATTCTGGGTAAAGTGCACACAGTCAAGTATAATACACAAGGGGAGAGGGCCCTGCCAAAGGCTTACAATCTAGAGGGAGGGGCTCTTGACACAAAAGGAGGGGGTGCATCAAGAAGTTATTGGCAGAAAGGATTAGGGTAGTGTTGAGTTGATGTAGGCCTCCTTGAAGAAGTGAGTTTTGAGTGCTTTTTTGAATGTGTTGAAGGTGGGAGCGACCCTGATGGGCAGTGGGAGAGAGTTCCACAGGATAGGGGCAGCTCTAGTGAAGTCCTGTAGTCTGGCATGGGAGTGCGAGATGCGTGGGGTGGTTAAGAGGAGGTCGTTGGAGGAGCGAAGTGGGCAGCCAGGTGTATATCTGCTGACCAGGTCAGAGATGTAGCTGCTGGCTAGCTGCATTCATTGCTTCAAATCTACATACAAAAATTTTAGACTAGAATTAGTACATAATTTGCATCTGTTTTGCATTCAAGGCATGTATTTAGCCCCAGTGGGTCTCTGCATTGCCTCTGTTGGTTTACATTGCAGGTGCAGCCTTGAGCGCTGTCATTTGTCTGTCTATCTTATTGAAACTTTTTGGTACAAAAGTTCTTCAGGGTATTTTACTGATCAGTGCAGTAAAATCAAAGCCGGCCCTAGACTTTTTGCTGCCTGAGGCAAATTTTGAAAAAATTGCCGCCTGATGCCCCCCGTGGGGGGCCGCTGAGCTGGAGGGGTAGCGGGCAGATCGGGGGTATTGGGCCTAGTGGTGGGGAGGGGGATCGGACCCCCCCACCCTCGCCTGGGTCCCCCGATCTGCGCTCCCCTCTAGCTTTAAATGTAGAGTAAGCAGCCGACAGACAGTAAGAGGCACGGGCGGGGGATCACTCACCTTCCTCGTTCCAACGTGCGCTCCACTGACGTCACTTCCTGCAACGCCGGCCACTTACAATACAGTGGGCGGCGTTGCAAGAAGTGACGTCAGTGGAGCGCAAGCTGGAACGAGGAAGAGGTGAGTGATCCCCCGCCCGTGCCTCTTACTGTCTGTCGGCTGCTTACTCTACATTTAAAGCTGGAGGGGAGCGCAGATCGGGGGACCCAGGCGAGGGAGGGGGGGTCCGACCCCCCTCTCCACCGCTAGGCCCAATACCCCCGTCCTGCCCGCTACCCCTCCAGCTCAGCGGCCGGCCCCCCCTCACCCACGGACGGGCGGATGCCGCCCCTAGAACTTTGCCGCCTGAGGCAAAAGTTTCACCCCGCCTCATGAGCGGGCCGGCCCTGAGTAAAATGTTTACTTTTATTCTGGCTTGGTCTAGATCTTCCAGCTCTTTTTGTTACATTTTTGGCCAAGTTACTGCTCAAAAAATCAAGACGTCTCAGTTTAGGTAGCTCAGCTTCTGCAAAGGCTTAATCAACACAGTGCAATTTTCCCAAAATCAACCAGTCCAATGAGCCTGAGAATAGCAGCATTAAAGCGGACCTGGACTCGGAACTTCCTCTCTGAGAAGCAACAGCATAATAACCTTTAAAGAAAAACATGTCTTTGATACAACTGATACAAATCCTGCAATGAATCTGCAGTTTGTCTACTTCCTGGTTTCATGGAAGCAGACGTAGGTTTAACATGCTGTGTTTACATATTAGCTGCTCTGCCGAGGCAGCCAGCTGACACAGCTGTGAGATCAAATTACAGTTGTGATTAGTCACAGATGAGTAGGGATTAGATAGGCTGTCTAGATAGATACAGAGTGCATTTCTCTATATTTTTCTTCTGTCCTGTGAAACAGTTCACCACTTGCAGATGCTTTGAAAATGTGCTTAATATTTGCGTGTGGTTATTATAGGACCACTATCACAATACATTGTTAAATTTAAAACACGTGCATGCATACATTTAAAATGTACATTTCTCCAAGAGTAAAATACATTACTTTTTCCCCTGTCGCTCAAGGTGCCCAAACACATTGCTTTTCCAATTCAATTCCCTGCACTCTGATTGAATTGGATGGGAATCGATTCCTTTTAATGTTCAATTAAGTATTGATTGTACAGGATGAAAGATCTAGGCTGATTAGGGTGGGACCGAAGCAGCATAGAATCTGGAGAAAATGTGGGGGGGCTTGGGAGTTTAGGCAAAAACAGGGGGGTTAAATATAGGGGGGAAAGTTAAGACGCAGAAAAATGAGGGTAATGGTCGTGGCCATGGACCCAGATGTGGGTGTGGTCACGGGTGGAGCCAAATTTACATGAACTTAGCAATGGTGGGACATTAGACTAGGACTATAGTAGGGATTAGATTGTGAGTGCCTCCGACACAGGTGCCCCCTAGTTTAGGTAGTGACAGGGACCCCTCATGTTTAGTGACAGGGACCTCCCATGTGTAGTAACAGGGACCTCCCATGTGTAGTGACATGTGCCTCCCATTTAAGTTAGTGACAGGCAGTGGTGCTCATCCAATATTCGGGTATCCGAACTACCCAGATAATCCAAACTTTTTCAGCTTTCCGAACCCGGATTCGGATTCCGGATATCTGTTAAAATCCGAATAGCATTATCCGAGTTAACTCGGATATCTATCTGAAATCCGGATATCCGGTCAGATACTTAGTTCTGATATCCGAACAGAAGGTTTTCAGGTCAGAATTCAGTTTGGAGTCCTAGAGTCCTAGAGAGAGAGAGAGAGAGAGAGGTTTTGGAAGCAATTTAAAAGCCACTTCCAGTTTTCTATCCGAATATCCGAATCCGACCAGATATGCCAGATATTGGGTTTGGATATCCGATTCTACTCGGATACCAAAAAGTTCGGATCCACATATCTGGGTATCTGGATCCAAATTGAATTCGGATTTTGAAAAGGGGTGTCCGAGCAGCACTGGTGACAGGTGTCCCGCAGTTTAAGTAGTGACAGGTACCCCCTAGTTTAGGTAGTGACAGGTGACCCCACTTTAGGTAGTGACAGGTGCCCCCCAGTTTAGGTAGTGACAGGTGCCCCCCCAGTTTAAGTAGTGACAGGTGCCCTCTAGTTTAGGTAGTGACAGGTGCCCCCCATTTTAGGTAGTGACAGGGACCCCCCATGTGTAGTGACAGGGACCCCCCATGTGTAGTGACAGGGACCTCCCATGTGTAGTGACAGGTGCCTCCCATTTAAGTTAGTGACAGGTGCCCCCCCCCCCCCGTTTAAGTAGTGTTAGGCACCCCCTCATTTAGGTAGTGACAGGTGCTCCCCAGTTTAAGTAGTGACAGGTACCTCCTAGTTTAGGTAGTGACAGGTGACCCCCAGTTTAGGTAGTGACAGGTGCCCCCTGGGTTAGGTAGTGTCGGGTGCCTCCTAGTTTAGGTAGTGACAGGTTCCCCCCTGTGTAGGCAGTGACAGGTGCCCCACTATGTTTAGTGACAGGGACCCCCACTCACCGTCATCCCAACAGCCAGCCCAGTGGCCATTATAGGCAGCGGGGACGACCAGGGGGTGACGGCTGATGACCGGGGGGGGGGGGGGGGGGGTCTGCGCCATTTTGCCCCTATGTGTGGATGCCCATGACCATAGCATTGCATCGTACAGTGCGATGCTGAAGTTCAATCAGTTCTTCAATAGATTCCTTGCTGCAATCTAATAAAAATCAATATGCTGTGTGTGCTACCGGTGGACCCGACGGTTCTGCATAGCGATAGGCCACCGGGGTCCCTGCCTAACACTGCCACTGAAGAGGAGTGCGCTGCCAGGACCCATGGGGAGAGGATCGTGGAGGATGCAAGAAGACCACTCAGGAAGCATGACCCGGAGCCAGGAGGAGAGGATGCCCTTGGAAGAAGAAGGTATAGTATACCGGTAGCTTCACTGCTCACTTTGCATGGATTTTGTCGTATTTTTGGTATATGAGATGCACCCACTTTTCCCCATAAGTTTTGGGGGAGAAAAAGCGCATCTTGAGATTCTTTGAGATGATTCTTTGAGATGATTCTATAGATGCTTTGAATAGTAGTAATCATTAACAAGCTGTTCCCCATCCCCTTCTAGCACCTCTGACACTGAGTTGTCCTCGGCTGATTTTGGTGCACCGTATCAGTTGTTATGTATAGAGTGCTTGGGGAAGCCCCATATGAAACTCGCACCAGGGCCCATAGCTCCTTAGCTACGCCACTGCACGCCTCAAACCCTTTTTATCTGCTTCAGCACAAATATTGTTGCCCACAGGGGTGGTAACAGCTCAGGGGAGAGTGACGTGCAAATGTTGTGGAAGAGGGTCGATGGAGTAACTTCTGGTGGGAGTGGTAAGACGGGGAGCGATGACTCATAAAGGATGTCCCACACACTAGATCCTTGCAGCCTCTACCCGGTGCTTAAGCTGAGGGCACTCGCAGGGTCAGATTTATCATAAGGCACTGTAGGCATGTGCCTACAGGCGCCTGATGATGGAAAGGCGGCTCAATCCCTGAGTGCCTCTTGCCCTCCTACCCTTTAAAGGATACCCGAAGTGACATGTGACATGATGAGATAGACATGGGTATGTACAGTGCCTGCCACACAAATAACTATGCGGTGTTCCTTTTTTACTTTCTCTGTCTGAAAGAGTTAAATATCAGGTATGTCAGTGGCTGACTCAGACAGGAAGTGACTACAGTGTGACCCTCCCTGATAAGAAATTCCAACTATAAAACACTTTCCTAGCAGAAAATGGTTTCTGAGAGCAAGAAAGAGATAAGAACGGGAATTTCTTATCAGTGAGGGTCACACTGTAGTCACTTCCTGTCTGAGTCAGGACTGAGTCAGCCACTTACATACCTGATATGTAACTCTTTCAGGCAGAGAAAGGAAAAAAGGAACACAGCCTAGTTATTTGTGTGCTAGGCACTATACATACACATGTCTATCTCATCATGTCACATGTCACTTCGGGTATCCTTTAATGACAGTATAAATGAGAGGTTACTCATATTACTCTCTGCCTTCCACTAATGAGATCTCCCGTCAGTCAGGGGCACCTCTAGTTACATAATACTAAGGTTCTTCTAGTTACCTAATACTTGGGGGCACTTCTAGCTGCTTACCACGAGGTTACTTCTTGTTACCTAATATTAAGGAGCACCTGTAGCTGCCTGTGATGGGCAAGGGAAGTTAGAAATAAGTGACAGCTGGGCCAGCGCCAGCACACCTGTGGTGCGGTCCGAAGGGGGTTTGAAGGTTTATGGAGGGCAAAGTGTAAGGTGCCAGGACATCTGTGCCTATAGGCTCTTGTGATGTAAATCCGGGCCTAGGCACTCGTGTGTGTATATACTAACCTTTAGGGCTCTTTCACACCAAGACATTGCGTTTTAGGGGACGTTAAGGTGGTGGTGTTGAAGTTGGACGTCAGACTGAGCCGCGTAATGCGGCTGTTGGTGCACCGTTTTCGTTCTATACTGATAGAATGAAAACGGCGCATGCGTCAAAAGACTGTGCAGACCACGTGATCGGAACACTACGCATCACGTGGTCCCGCCAGCCAATCGTTGCACAAAGCGGATGCTCCAGGAAGTAAACACGTTACGTCAGCACAGTGTAGAGAATATTAATTAGCCATGTGGCTAGTCACAATAGCGGACTCTCCCCTCCTCCTCCTCTCCTGCACTGAATATCACAGCATAGGGCCGGCGGAGGACACAGAGCCATGTCAGCTATATAGAATCACAATCTCAATAGCAAATACAACGAAAACGGCGCATGCTTCAACCCCCCCCCCCCCCCAAAAAAAAACAGACATTACTGAGCATGTGCAAGCAGTGTAACGCAGCAAAGTACGAGTATAACGCACAGCATGCTACACTTTCATTAAACGTGCAGCGTTATACTCTAACGCAACGTGGGCACTGTGAACAGCACATTGATCTTTCAGTGTTGTGAGTTGGGCTGCGTTACTGGCTGCTGTAACGTGGGACTTTAACGTCCCACTGTGAAACCAGCCTTAGAGTTAAATAATAGGTTGTGGCAAATTACCTTTGCAATATGAAATCATAAACATAAAAAATATAAACATAAACCAGCTATTTTATACATAAATGAAAAA
Organism: Hyperolius riggenbachi; assembly: GCF_040937935.1. NCBI lineage: Eukaryota > Metazoa > Chordata > Amphibia > Anura > Hyperoliidae > Hyperolius > Hyperolius riggenbachi. The sequence goes on from NC_090649.1 coordinate 488,992,873, forward strand.
ACAAGACAAAACAATGTTTTTTTCTGAAACTGTAGGGATTTTTTAGCTTTTTCTTGTAGGGACCAAGAATACCCTAGAAGTAGGGAGAGACCGGGAGTCCAATGTTGCAATATCATCAGGTATAGTGAGATAATAGTATATAGATATATACTAACAAAGGTGAGTTGCAGTTCCTGCAACCACCGTAAAGGCCTGCAGGGAATTACCCGTCCCCACTTGGTACTCCAGGTCCTGCTGGATACTGGATGGTCACTTTCCTGTAGTACGATAAACTTTCCAGGACAACTGCAAAGCTATTCCCTCCAAACAGGGCTGGGTCGAGGCAGAGGCAAGAGAGGCTCCAGCCTCAGGGCGCAGTGTAGGAGGGGGTGGGCACAACTCACTCAGCTATCATTCCCCTATTGTGCTTGAAGCAGAGAGAAATTAGAAAAGGGGATACATAGCAGTGACTGCAAGCCTGATAACTAGATATTACGGTGTTAGGGGCCCTGGGGCGCCTCTTAGTCTAATAGTAATCAGTGGATGGAGGGGCGCACTTTGGTGTCTCAGCCTTGGGTGCTAGAGGACCTGGTCCCGGCTCTGCCTCCAAAGGAGGTCTGACTGGTAATGGGTAGGATGGAGGTACTCAATGTGTATTTTAGTGTTACTTTTAAAAATTATTAAAAAAACGTAGAAAAACTATAAATAAAAAAGAGAGGAGCTAATCGCGTACCTCTCCAGATGATACAGAGACCAGTTCAACTGGAAAAAAGTTTATCAAAATAATAATCTTTGAATAAACTGTTTTCCAAATAAACTGGTGTCTATATCATCTGGGGAGGTAAACAATTACCTCCTGGTCCTCCTCTCTTGTTTTTTTTTCTGTAAGGTTCCCTTCTTCCTTTCTTGTTTGTATCCTTACAATACCTTGTCACCTTAGTGAACACCCAACAAATGTTTTGCACATAAAGTGTACTTTAAATAAGAATACACAACAGAATAATTGGGTGGGAAAGGTTTAAAAAACAAAAAGAAAACCTCCGCCAACAGAATATGGGCTCTCTGGTCAATTGTTCCGTACGGAGAAAAAGCAGCATGTCGCCTGTTGAAGTAATAATGTACTCTAGAAAAACAAAATTCTTACAACAGAGTTTGAAATGTCGCAAGGACTTATTTGCATCTGTATGTGATACACTCACATGTGTCAGGACCACACTGGCCCCCCAGTCAGTCATAGCTACTGATAAACACTATAATAAATCGGTCCACTGTGTTCCTGACATGTTTTGTGTGTTTTCAGTATGTCCCTACTTGTTCAGGTGAGTCATTACAATCTGCTTCTAAAATGTGATTTTTCAGAAGGGTGAAAATGAACAACAATTAAGGTAATACTACAGCTGCTTGGCCAACATTTTCTGTACCCCCATATGGCTGACCTTGAGAAACCGGCAGAGCCGGGACAAGGTTCCCCAGCACCCAAGGCTGAGACACCCCAAGCACCCAAGGCTGAGACACCAAACTGTACCCCTCCATCCTTCCCACCCCAGCCGTCACACACTGATTGCTATATCCATCACGCACTGATTGCTATTAGACTAAGAGGGGCCCCAGGGCCCCCAACCCTAACCCTCCCTCCACCCCAAAAAAAACCTAAGCTCTAGTTATCTGGCTTTCAGTCATTGTCATGTACAGTGGGATGTAAAAGTTTGGGCAACCTTGTTAATCGTCATGATTTTCCTGTATAAATCGTTGGTTGTTTACGATAAAAAATGTCAGTGAAATATATCATATAGGAGACACACACAGTGATATTTGAGAAGTGGAATTAAGTTTATTGGATTTACAGAAAGTGCGCAATAATTGTTTAAATAAAATTAGGCAGGTGCATACATTTGGGCACTGTTGTAATTTTATTGATTCCAAACCCTTTAGAACTACGGTAATTATTGGAACTCAAATTGGCTTGGTAAACTCAGCGATCCCTGACCTACATACACAGGTGAATCCAATTATGAGAAAGAGTATTTAAGGGGGTCGGTTGTAAGTTGCCCTCCTCTTTTAATTTTCTCTGAAGAGTAGCAATATGGGGGTCTCAAGACAGCTCTCAAATGACCTGAAAACAAAGATTGTTCACCATCATGGTTTAGGGGAAGGATACAGAAAGCTGTTTCAGAGATTTCAGCTGTCTGTTTCCACAGTTAGGAACATATTGAGGAAGTCCACAGGATTAGTTCAAGTTAAGGCTCAAAGTGGCAGACCAAGAAAAATTTCGGATAGACAGAAGTGAAGAATGTTGAGAACAGTTAGAGTCAACCCACAAACCAGCACCAAAGACCTACAACATCATCTTGCTGTAGATGGAGTCACTGTGCATCGTTCAACCATTTGGCACACTTTACACAAGGAAATTCTATATGTGAGAGTGATGCAGAGGAAGCCTTTTCTCCCCATAGCACAAACAGAGCCACTTGAGGTACGCTAAAGCACATTGGGACAAGCCAGCTTCATTTTGGAATAAGGTACTGTGGACTGATGAAACTAAAATGTAGTTATTTGGGCATAACAAGGGGTGTTATGCATGGAGAAAAAGAACACAGCATTCCAAGAAAAACACCTGCTACCTACAGTAAAATATGGTGCCGGTTCCATCATGCTGTGGGGCTGTGTGGCCAGTGCAGGGACTGGGAATCTTGTCAAAGTTGAGGGACGCATGGATTCCACTCAGAATCAGTGGATTCTGGAGACCAATGTCCAGGAATCAGTGACAAAGCTGAAGCTGCGCCGGGGCTGGATCTTTCAACAAGACAACGACCCTAAACACTGCTCAAAATCCAGGCATTCATGCAGAGGAACAAGCACAACGTTCTGAAATGGCCATCACAGTCCCCAGACCTGAATATAATTGAACATCAGTGGTGTGAGGTAGAGAGCTGTCCATGCTCGGAAGCCATCAAACCTGAATGAACTAGAAATGTTTTGAAAAGAGGAATAGTCCAAAATACCTTCAACCAGAATCCAGACTCTCGTTGGAACCTACAGGAAGCGTTTAGAGGCTGTAATTTCTGCAAAAGGAGGATCTACTAAATATTGATTTCATTTCTTTTTTGTGGTGCCCAAATTTATGCACCTACCTAATTTTGTTTAAACAATTACTGCACACTTTCTGTAATTCCAATAAACTTAATTTTACTTCCCAAATATCACTGTGTATGTCTCCTATATGATATATTTAACTGACTTTTTTATCGTAACAACCAATGATTTATACAAGAAAATCATGACGATCAACAAGGCTGCCCAAACTTTTGCATCCCACTGTATCCCCTTTTCTTATTTCTCTCTGCTTCAAACAAAATAGGGGAATGATAGCTGAGTGAATTGTGTGCCCCTCCTACACTGCGCCCTGAGACTGGAGCCTCTCTTGCCTCTGCCTTGGCCCAGCCCTGGAAACTGGACATTGTGCAGGACATTTAAACTATGCAAAACCACCCTTCATGACTGTGTCATGCAGGGCCGGATTTTCTGAAAAGGCCACAAAGGTCCGGTCCTTGGGCGGCTGCAACCCAAAGGGGCACCTGATCGTGAAAGAGGGGTTGCTATTTATAAAAGAGGAGGCTGACAATGGGGAGCAACACATCAAAAGGGAAACTGATGCTTAAGGAAGCTTAATGAAACAAAGGGGCTGCTGTACATGGATGATACACATGGAAGAGGGGGCTGCACATGGCATGGGAGGGGCTGCTGTAAATGGATGTTACACATGGAAGAGAGGGCTGCACATGGAATGGGAAGGGCTGCTGTACATGGATGATACACATGGAAGAGGGGGCTGCACATGGCATGGGAGGGGCTGCTGTAAATGGATGTTACACATGGAAGAGAGGGCTGCACATGGAATGGGAAGGGCTGCTGTACATGGATGATACACATGGAAGAGGGGGCGGCACATGGAATGGGAGGGGCTGCTGCACATGGATGATACACATGGAAGAGGGGGCTGCACATGGAATGGGAGGGGGCTGCAGTATATGGATGTTACACATGGAAGAGGGGGCTGCACATGGCATGGGAGGGGCTGCTGTACATGGATGATACACATGGAAGAGAGGGCTGCACATGGAATGGGAGGGGGCTGCAGTATATGGATGTTACACATGGAAGAGGGGGCTGCACATGGCATGGGAGGGGCTGCTGTACATGGATGATACACATGGAAGAGGGGGCTGCACATGGAATGGGAGGGGGCTGCAGTATATGGATGTTACACATGGAAGAGGGGGCTGCACATGGAATGGGAGGGGCTGCTGTACATGGATGATACACATGGAACAGGCGGCTGCACATGGAATGGGAGGGGCTGCTGTACCTGGATATTACACATGGAAGAGGGGGCTGCACATGGAATGGGAGGGGCTGCAGTATATGGATGTTAAACATGGAAGAGGGGGAGGCACATGGAATGGGAGGGGCTGCAGTACATGGATGATACACATGGAAGAGGGGGCTGCACATGGCATGGGAGGGGCTGCTGTACATGGATGATACACATGGAAGAGGGGGCTGCACATGGAATGGGAGGGGCTGCTGCACATGGATGATACACATGGAAGAGGGGGCTGCACATGGAGTGGGAGGGGGCTGCAGTATATGGATGTTACACATGGAAGAGGGGGCTGCACATGGCATGGGAGGGGCTGCTGTACATGGATGATACACATGGAAGAGGGGGCTGCACATGGAATGGGAGGGGGCTGCAGTATATGGATGTTACACATGGAAGAGGGGGCTGCACATGGAATGGGAGGGACTGCTGTACATGGATGATACACATGGAAGAGGGGGCTACACATGAAATGGGAGGAGCTGCTGTACATGGTTGATACACATGGAAGAGGGGGCTGCATATGGAGTGGGAGGGGCTGCAGTACATGGATGATACACATAGAAGAGGGGGCTGCATATGGAGTGGGAGGGGCTGCAGTACATGGATGATACACATAGAAGAGGGGGCTGCATATGGAGTGGGAGGGGCACTGTTGCACAAGAAAGGTGAGACTCAGCATACTTGACCTAGGAGTTCACAAACAGCCTAAAAAGTTGGCATTCCCCACCGGTGATCTGTGCTGGTTGGTTGAGACTGCTTGTTGGTTGAGTTCCAGATAACTGGGATTATACTGTATATAATACAAAGGCATATTATCTTCCTTTAAGAGAAACCGTAACCAAGAATTGAACTTCATCCCAATCAGTAGCTGATACCCCATTTCCCAGGAGAAATCTATTCCTTTTCTCAAAAGGATCATCAGGGGGAGCTGTATGGCTGATTTTGTGGTGAAACCGCTCCCACCCCACAGTACGATGTCGTGGGGCACGTAAGGGAAATTCGGGGTACCACCGGACCCTAAATCACACCTCCCTCCGAGTTGCAATGACTTGGAGGGGGAATAGTACAATGGTGACTAGAGCAGCAGAAGGGTGAGCCGCCATTACTCATCCTGCACCCAGCTTACCGGCATCGTGCATATATACAGTACGTACACTCCTAGTTGTCCTCCTTCCCACCATTCCCATGCTAAGACCCCTACAAGCTCGTTGAAAAAGGCCCGCGCCTCTGCACTAACATGTCAAGCGGGCTCGACTTTTTTTACCAAGCCTGAAAGGAGGCATTGTGCTATTGCGCACAGTGCGCAGGTGCAAGCCACCTACGCAGTGCGGCTGCACAGTGTGGAATTTTGGGGTTCTTATCGCTGGAACGGAAGGATGAAGGTTCCAGAGGCTTCCCTCTCCTGAGGTAAGGATCTACATTTTTGCCTTCACTATCTCCCAGGTTCACTTTAAGCTATGTACACACTGTAAGACAAAATCTTGTGAAATGACTGATGAATGACCGCCCCACGATCAAATAAGAAGATGTGAATGACAGCAGAAGACTGCAACCTAAATGCGAGACGATTTTTAGCCAATAGAATCGTTAAATTATGTGGGGGGGAGTTGTCATTGGACACGTGTTTAAAGTGAACTCGAGGTGAAAATAAACTGTTGAGATAAATAATTGTATCCATCCTCCTACTCCGAAAAATTACCTTTTTTTTTAGATATCCCATAGTTTTATTTTATATTTAAATATTTACAAAGTAGATTGAATGTGTTGTTATCTCTGCTCAGTGGCAGCCTATTAAGTGTCTCTTAAGCTAGCCATACATCTAGTAACTCTGATTCAATCGACAAAGCGCTCAACTTTATTAAGGAATCGACTTATGTATGGTTGATCGAAAGTTGATCGACTAGTGAACCACACACTACAAGCGATATCCTATGCGAATCACCTTCACATTCCATCTGACTGATGTTATGTCTCCATGCTGTGAATGCAAAATCGATTCAGAGTTGATCAGATAACTTCTAAACAGTAGCCGATTCCTGTGCGATCGACCGATATCTTGCATCCTGCTCGATCGACTAAGTTGGTCGATTCAACATGAAATCAGCCACTTTTCATTAATTGGGAATTCTGGAGAACACTTGACTTCTCTCCATTCTATAAAATGATCGAATCGAATGGTAGACCGTATAGCCAAATTGCTAGATGTATGGCCACCTTAAGGGAAAATACATGAACTATTGACATTTTCTATCTCCCTCTACTCTACTAAGTTATAGTCTGCCAGGAAAACTTTTATGTCTGTAATTTGCTCATCAGTGATGTTTACTGTATCTCAATAAGGTACCAACAACACAGAAACTGTCACTTCCATGCCTAGAAATTAACTCTTTCAGGCAGCAAAACAAAACAAGTAAAACAGCCTGGTTATTAATATGCACTGTACATACACATGTTTATCTCATCATGTCACTTTGGGTACACTTTAAAGATCGCTCATAGGGCTGTATGCACTGCTGATGATGAACAGTTATTTGGCAAAGTGATCCGTCATGTTGGTTTTTCAAAATGCCTGAGCACCATCGTAAATTGTTCGTTTATCGTTCCCATAAGTAGTCATTTGTACATTCGATTTTCAAACACCATTTGAAAGATGATTCGTTCCTCATTCGTTTCTAACGATTTGTGCTCCCTGTGTGTACAACGCTTTAAACTGTAGAGGAAACCGCCGACATTTCCCAGCCTAACAGCGTAAGACGTAACGTGAAATTTCCCATAAGCCCCATATCATGAGATTGGTCACAGTCTCCCTATTAAGGCAGAGCTTGAAAAGGTGATTCATTCAAAGGGTTTGCTAAAATGTTTGCTCAGTGGCACAATAGAGTATGCCGGAAAATAAACTCTCCGTGAGCATCTCTGCCTATCAGTCGTGGCCTGCAGCATGGAAGAGAATGAAGGAAGGTCAGTCAATTATGTGTGGTAATCACCGTAAGCATATTATCTGAGCCACAGATGTCTTCCTTGACCCTACACGGAATAGCTATTAACCCTCTGGCAAAATAAAAATGGAGGCAAGGAGGAAGAAGTCCCAGAGGTAAAACCAAGTCTATTCAGCCAGGAATTGTCAACCCTCCCACTAAAGTTGAAGACATCTCATTCTCCTTCTTTCAGGAAGCTGTCATACAAGCTGACCTCTTGTCGGAGTATTTTGCCTCTGCCACTCGGGCCTAGCGTCCACACCGGCGCCTCTCTATGGGCTCAGTCATGTGAGATAAGTTGAGACGTCATCTGTAAACGAGCTTGACGAATCAGCTCCTGACATGTCCCCCCCCCCCCAAAAAAAAGCCTTGGAATGCTACTATGCATAAAAAAAACAGTTTTTCTTTGTATACATTATGTAATAATTAGAATTTAGAATTAAATACTTGACAATTGTATATAGATTTTTTTTAAGGGGAAGGAGGAGGGCAAGTTAAAGAGGAACTCCAGTGAAAATAATGTAGTAAAAAAAGTGCTTAATTTTTACCATAATTATGTATAAATGATTTAGTCAGTGTTTGCCCATTGTAAAATCTTTCCTCTCCCCAAATTAACATTCTGACATTTATTACATGGTGACATTTTTACTGTGGGCAGGTTATGCAGCTGCTCCCAGCTGTTTTGGCCGTTAGAGACAGCTGTAAACAGCTAGTTCCTGTCTCTGAACATTGTTACATTGTGGCAGTTTGCCCAGAGTACCGCAGTCCCAGAGCTTCTTGTGGGAGGGGTTTCACCACAATATCAGTCATACAGGTCCCCCTGATGGTCTGTTTGTGAAAAGCATTATATTTCTCATGTAAAAGGGGGTAAGACAGCTACTGATTGGGATAAAGTTCAATTCTTGGTCGGAGTTTCTCTTTAAAGGATTACTATTGCGAAACCTTTTAAAACACATCAATGAAAAAAGTTAGTTTCTCCCAGAGTAAAATGTGCTATGAATTACCCTTCTCCTTTGTTGCTGTCACAGTAAATAGTAGAAAGCTGAGAGATCTGACAGGTTTTGGACTAGCCCAGTGATAGGCAAACTTGGCTCTCCAGCTCTTAAGGTACTACAAGTCCCACAATGCATTTGCCTTTATGAATCATGACTTTGGCTGTCAGACTCCTGCAATGCATTGTGGGACTTGTAGTTCCTTAACAGCTGAAGAGCCAAGTTTGCCTATCACTGGACTAGCCCATCTCCTTGTGGGGAGTTCTTAGAGATTTCTTTATTTTCAAAAACACTTAGTGAATGGCAGCTGCTCAGACCAACTGTCAAAATTGTAATAGCAAAGAAAACCCTAAAGATCGCCCATGAGGAGATGGATGTCAGATTTTATCTGCTTACATATTTCGCTGTCGATGTCCTTTAACTACTCTAAGACTGCTCCACACCAATGGGCGTGGCCGCGGCGGCAGCCCCAGGACCGCCCAGGACTGCCTAACGCCAATTGGCCTCAGGTCCTGGAGCCGGCTATTGAAGGAGATCACACGCAGGGTGCGCGTGCATCTCCTTCTCGGGGGCGGAGCTCCGCCCCGCCTTCAGTCTCCAAGCGGCTATTGTCGCTCGGGTGACTGTTAGACGGCGTGATCGCCGTCCATTTACACAGTACAGCGGTGTGCTGAGTTGTGCGGCTTGGACTTAAAGCTGCAGTGGCCAATTATGAAAAAAAGCCTGGTCTTTAGGGGGGTTTACCACTGTGGTCCTCAAGTGGTTAAAGCTGTTCTTTGATGGATTTTTATGGATTCAATCTGAGAGGCTTTGGCCCTACCAATAAAGCTCTGTCTATAGGTCATCTCCTCCTAGAGTTCCTCTCATTTCCTTAAACTTAAGTTGGAGAAAACTTCACCTGTCACCTTTCCACCTACTGAACTGGCTTTCTTGTCTAAAATAATAATTACCATGAATTACACACTTCCCAAGCTCATTGCTTGAGGGTAACATTTCATCTTCTACTCACTTTCAGACCTCAAGTTCACTCACTAACCTCTTGCTTTCATCTATCCAGTTAAAACATAATTTCCTGCGTTAGCTCCTCCTTCAGACAAGACACACCTTAAAGTGTACCCAAGGCATCAGGTGACATGATGAGATAAATGTATATGTACAGTGCAAACATATTAATAACCAGGCTGTTTTACTTGTTTCATTTTGCTGCCTGAATGAGTTAATTTTCAGGCCTGCAAGTGACAGCTTCTGTCTTGTTGGTACCTTGTCCAGAATATAGTAAACATCAATGAAGAGCACATTACAGCTCTAAAAGTTTTCCTGGCAGAATACAACTTCTGAGGCAGGGGGAAATAGAAAAAGATTAATAGTTCATGTATTTTCATTAAAGGGGCACTTAATAGGCTGCCACTGAGCAGAGACAACAAAACATTCAATCTGCTTCGTAAATGTTTAAAGGGAAGGTTCAGGCAGCATGTAAAAAAAATAAAAATCCAAATCCACTTACCTGGGGCTTTCTCCAGTCCGTGGCAGCCAGGATGTGCCGTCGGCGCAGCTCCGCAGGCTCCCGGTGGTCTCCGGTGGCGAGCACGACCTGGCCACGCCGGCTGCCAGGTGGGGCTTCTTCTGCGCTCCAAAATGCGCCTCACGGGGGCGTGCTGACGTCATCGGACGTCTTCCTGGCTGTACTGCGCAGGCGCAGAAATACTGCGCCTGCGCAGTACACTCCGGAGGACGTCTGATGGCATCAGCGCGCACCAGTGACACGCACGTTGGAGCGCAGAAGCAGCCCGACCTGGCAGCCGGCCTGGCCAGGTCGGGCTCGCCACTGGAGACCACCGGGAGCCTGCGGAGCAGCGCCGACGGCACATCCTGGCTGCCACGGGCTGGAGGAAGCCCCAAGTAAGTGGATTTGGATTTTTATTTTTTTTTACATGCTGCCTGAACCTTCCATCCTGGCGGTAACCCCGAACGTAGTGCTGGGCCGATTTGCATAATTTTTTTTTTGCTACACGCAGCTAGCACTTTGCTTAAATCGGCTCCACGCCGATTCGCCGCTATCCGCCGCACCGCAACCCCCCCCCCCCCCCCCAGGCTTCAATCAGGCTGCATTAGTTATGTGTGAAGGGAAGTGGAGAAGCAAAAAAGAACAACCCAGCACGCCCTGCAACTTCCTTTTGCACCCCAAATTTTGTATGTACCAAATAATAGCCAGGTAAACTGTGGAATGATCATTTATCAACAAAAAAAGTAATAGCGATTTTAAATTTTGGATTGCCTGGTTAGCATCCTTATTACTTATTACCAGATAAAAATAAAGATTGATTTTTGATTTTATGCCTGACAGTTACAGTTTAACATATGTAGCAATTTTGGTGACAATAGCATGTACTGCATGATGGCTGTGCTATTAAATGCTAAAAACAGCGCAAAATTACGTGAAAATGCAAAATTACAGTTCCTGATTACTATTACAGACAGAATTGTTCCTGAAATTTCACTGTACACTTTCGATCGTAAATGCGAATTTCTATGGGAAATTACCACTGTGCTTACTACGAAGAATAATTATAGCCACGATAATAATAATGATGAAATGAATCTCCACTCCAAGTTCTCACTCTGGTGAGACATACGTTGTTTGCAAAGTTTGGTCTGTGTAATCTTCTTTATTAAGAAACCTCTGGCATGCAGACAGGCTTTGGTAAGAGGAGAAAGGTCATTGTGAATACAAGGCCTCGGAATGCAGTTCCCCGGATTAGTGTGAGCTGCAGGGGTCTACCTTGCAGTAATTTGGAAGGAAGTGTAAACCATCCAGGGTGTGGAGTGCAAGTCATGGGGGCAGGGCAAGGGGTCACCAGATTCTGCTGGCTAGCATTTCCAGAGCTGTACAGTCCCAACTTGCATGCGCCACTGAGAGCAAGATATCCCAGCATTCCTCTACCTGGACAGAGGGGAATGCTCCATCCTAATCCTGTTGGATCTCTCAGCTGCTTTTGATACAGTTGACCATGAAATCCTGCTTAACAGACTGCAGGAGTACTGTGGCATCAGTGGATCAGTCCTCCAGTGGTTCAGATCATTCCTGACTGACAGAGCACAGAGAGTATCCCTAGGACCTATAATGTCCAAACCTGCACCTCTACAATTCGGAGTGCCACAAGGATCAATCCTATCCCCTCTGCTGTTTGCAATCTACATGTTGCCACTCGGTACACTTATCCAACGACATGGCCTGACGTACCACTGCTACGCCGATGACACACAGCTATACCTGTCCTTCAAACCTGGTGGAACAGACCCTACCCCAAAAATAAACTCTTGCTTAGCTGAGCTTCAGGCATGGATGAATGATAACTGGTTGAAACTGAATGCTGACAAAACTGAGGTCCTGTTTGTCCAAAGCCAGTGCTCGCCATCAAAACAGCTCTATCCTAAAGCAACACCAATCAGGATTGGGAATTCAGACATAAACAGCTCCAACCTTGTGCGCAGCCTTGGCGTACTAATCGATGGGGAATTGAGTTTCAGAAACCAAATTTCATCTGTAGTTAAATCTTCCTTCTTTCATCTGAAGAACATTGCAAAGATTAAACATCTGATTCCCCCAGAGGATCTTCAAACCCTAGTCCACGCCTTCATCACATCACGGCTGGACTACTGCAATGCCCTTTATGCTGGCCTCCCCAAAAAAGACTTGCGTCGCCTGCAATTAGTGCAGAATGCTGCTGCCAGATTGCTAACAAACCAGCCTCGCCACTGTCACATTACACCGATCCTTCGCTCACTGCACTGGCTACCAGTAGAATGGAGAATACTCTTCAAGATTGGACTGCTGACATTCAAATCCCTGCACAATCTGGGCCCTGGATACATGAAGGACTTGCTGAAGCTGCACCACACCTCTCACAACCTCAGATCAGCAAGTTCTATAAACTTGGTCACTCCCAGAATGCACCTCAAAAAATCTGGAGACAGAGCCTTCTGTCATGCTGCCCCTACTCTTTGGAACTCCCTACCACACCCAGTAAAGACAGCACCATCCCTGGAGCTATTCAAATCCAGACTGAAAAGCCACCTGTTTAGCCTGGCATTTCCAGATTTATAAAATTCTTCCCCTGTACCACGATGGTCGGAGCCATGCTTATGCGCTTTGAGTCCCATGGGAGAAAAGCGCTTTACAAATGTTATTTGTTTGTTGTTTGTTGTTGTTGTTGTTTGTACTTTTAACCTCTCTGACGCCATTTTTTAGCTGTAGGCAACCTGGCGCCTCCTGAAAGGCCTGCTCGCGTTGGTTAATATAGGTGAAATGCTTCAAGGCTCTTTATAGTGAAACTATAAACCTAAGTTAAAACAAACTAATTATGATAAACAATTGTACATATCTTCCTGCTCCTAAAAATGACTTTTAGGTATCCTACAGTTTTATGTTATGTTTGAAAACTTAAAAAAAGTAGATATTTTGTTTTGTCTCAGCTGAATGTAACAGTCTCTCCCAAGTGCTAAACTATATGACGCACGCACTCCGTCACTAAGCCCCGCCCACCGCCTCGGAAGACGTGCCTCCCAGAGATATCGGACATTGCGCTGCTGGCCACAGCGCATGCAACATAGCCGCAGAGGGGTGTAACGGTTGGCTTGCCGTTGATAGGCGAATTTTATTCTGATATCTTGTGAGTATCCATTTTTATTTATGCGCAACAAAGTTCTACTCTTGGTAATGCACTTAGAGCGCTCCCTTCTTTCTTAGATGTTATTTGCACTTCCCTACATTGGAGCAGCACAGTGCACAATTGCCAAGAAAGGACAAGCAGTTTGACTGGATTTGACTGGTTTCGTTTCTCTGGAGTGGAAGCACAAGGAGTACTTTTTTTGTCGCTAAACTATATGAGCTTTTGACCTTTTTTTCTTAATCTATCTCCTGCTCTCAGAAGCCCAGTTTTCTGCCAGAAAAGTATTTTATGGCTGTAATGCCTTATCAGTAAGGGATGCTGTAGTCCAACTAGGTCCAGAGTGGAGAAAAACTCAATTGCACAGTTAAATATTGACTCTTTTAGGCAGAGAAAGAAGAAAAGAAACACAGCATATTTATTTGGGTGCTTAGCACTGTACATACATCCCTTAAGGGGACCCTATACTAGCGGTGGATGCTACTGCATCCTAACCATGCAATGAGTGCATCCATAATAGGACACATACCTGCTAGGATAGAAAAAAAACTGCCTCCCTTCCTTGTGGTGCCAAACCCTCAACCCTCCCCTGGTGATGCCTAACACTTAACACTCCCCCCCCCCCCCCAAAGTTGGTATCCTGAATAATTTACTGCATTCTACTATATGTCACTACAGTGCCCTTTTAAAGTGGACCTGAACTCACAACTTCCTCTCTGCTCTAAAAGATAAGCAACAGCATAATAACCTTTAACCTAAAAACATTTCTTTGTTACAGCTGATACAAATCCTAAAATGAATCTGCACAGTTTCTACTTCCTGATTCATGGAAGCAGATGTATTGTTAACATCCTGTGCTTTCAAATGAGCTTATCTGCCATCTCAGCCGTGGCAGTCATGTGACACAGGGGAGAGATCAAATTACAACTTGTGATTAGACACAAATGATGGGGAGTTAAACAGGGTAAACTCATTCAGGGTGCATTTCTCTATGTTTCCCTTCTGTCCTGTGCAAAAATTAAGATCCACTTTAAAGTGGTCTGAAAGTCAGCATTTCTACTTTGCTCAAAAATATTCCTCACAGCTTTAAAGATACTATCGCAGAAATTCTTTTTACAAGAAAATCACTGAAATGGTTAAACAAAACACTTTGTCCTGCTATTCAGTTTCAAATCCACATTTAAACTGGAGATAACAGTATCTTTATTTACATTCCAATGTTGATACATGTGTGTGTGTGTGTAACAAGTAAAAAACACCTTCTGAGAAGCTGTCTCTGCTTCAGGCACACACACAGTTCACAACAACTAATTAGAAGATTTTAACATATAATAAAAAGCAGTTAGAATAAAATGCAATGGTAGCTTTCAGGGCAAGAAAAACTACACTTTGGAAACTTGTAATTTGTAGACAGACAATATTACTTGTGCACAAAAGCAAACATGATAACTGGATGAATAATAAAAGTAGAAAAACACATTTTTATTGAATGTGATGTCAGAGTTTCAGACCACTTTTACGTCTCTTCTTCAAGCATGATACAGAACTGGATCATAGCCATGCCACATGCAACTGGCATTTGATTCTGGTGACTCACTGGTGCTCAGAAGAGCAGTGTTAGCTACAGCGAGAAGCACTGAGGTGACTAAGCTGAATAGTATATGTTATTGACAGGGATTCAATGCAGGATCATTTTAAACTGCTTAGCCTATAAAAAAAATATATTTAAGTCACAAAAGAAAAGACCATAAGAAGGTGACTTCACAGCCCCACTGAAATAGGTTTTTATTTAATAATTGTTATTATTTATTTTGATGCCGTTATGTTCATAATTCTATGCATGTGACTTAGTCAGGAATGGCTACTAGGAAATTAACAACCCTTTAAGTCTGATTAGGAGAGGATTGTGATTGACACCAAAGGCAGCCCAAGCCGCAGTTACAATCCATATTTTTTTCAGTGCACTTAGAACTCGAACTTTTGAACTTTCCTGACAATACGAGATGACAATAAACATGTGAGAACAATACGGACATATCTTCACAAAATGCCTGGAATGTCATCAGCTGCTGGCCTTCACAGCTCAATGGTTATTGTGCATTTGATCATATAAATTCACTTTAAGTGCTTGACACGGGTGTAAACGAAGCTATATCTGTCCACAAGGGTACCTCTCTGACCCTGAACTGTAAACAATAACATTTTTCAATCGAGATAAATAATTATGGCAGACGGATTTGAAATGAAATATTGTTGGCATTAAAACAGAGAACACTTTCAATAAAAAGGAGTATAAGATGGGTTGAGATTGTTTTCCCCTGGACTACACATTTCATACATACTTGGAAATCAATAGAATTGTATAACATACTCATGAGAAGTCAGGCTTTCATGAGTAGTCAGACTTCTTTAGATGCCAGTCAAAGCTCTGCATTGTTTTCTGATTGCATGCATTGACACGGCCTTATTGTGTGCTATACTTGCTTTCCCATCTTCTACTTGTATCAGTATCCCCCATTTCTCCATCTACAGTTTGTTTCCGTAGACCCATCTTGTCCATCTTCTCCATCTCAAGCTTCTGTCATTAGCTGCCATCTTCTCAGACTCCCATCTCCATTTTCTCCTCAATTTCCATCTTCTGTCAGTAACCACCATCTTCTCCAGCTATGTCTACTTCTCCATCTCCATCTTCTGCCGGCCACTGTCTTCTCCATCTTGGTGAACTATCTTCTCCATCTTCTGTTGATAGCCATCATCTCTTCTATCTTCATCCTCTGTCAGTAGCCACCATCTTCTCCATCTCCTCCTGCTATATCTTCTCCTCTATCTCCATCTTCAGTAATTAGCCCCCCTCTTCTCCATTTCCTACATTTTAATCTTCTTCTCCATTTTCTGTTAATAGACATAGGCCTCAATTCACTAAGCTTATCTCCTGTCTTTAATAAAATTTCTAGCGTCATCACCATGGTGATGAGGCATGTCGTATTCAGTGGCGTAGCTAAGGAGCTGTGGGCCCCGATGCAAGTTTTACAATGGGGCCCCCCAAGCACTCTATACATAACAATTAATATGGCACACCAAAACCTGCCAATGGCCACTACAGTGTCAGAGGTGCAAGAAGGGGATGGGGAACAGTTTGTTAATGATTACCACTATTCAAAGTATCTATAGAAGTGATTATTATGAGCACAGGACCAATAGAGAGCTAATACTGTAGTTGAGGGAGGGCCCTTCGGGGCCCCTCTGGCCCAAGGGCCCCGATGCGGTTGCAACCTCTGCAACCCCTATTGCTACGCCCCTGGTCATATTCAGGAAACATTTTACCTCAGGCAAGCCTAAAGTTAACTCTTCGGTCTTTAAAGTGAATGGGTACCGCTATAAAAAAAGAAAAAGTCAGATACTCACCTAATGAGAGGGAAGGCTCGGTCCTAATGAGCCTTCCCTCTCCTCTCCCGGTGCCCTCGGTGCTGCGCTGGCTCCCCCGTTCACGTCCGCCGCCGCAGGGACTTCAGAGGTCTTTGGGAGCACTCAGGCTTCCAAAGACGGGCCGCTCCATACTACGCACACGCGAGTGCGTCATAGAGGGCGCTCGCGCATGCGTAGTATGGAGCGGCCCCGTCCTCGGGAGCCCGAGTGCTCCCGAAGGCTTCCGAAAGCTCCCTTCGGCATGCGGAAGTGGCAGTATTTGACCGAACTGGTCGAATACTGCCACGGGGGATCCTGCGCGGGACCGGGTACCGGGAGAGGAGAGGGAAGGCTCATTAGGACCGAGCCTTCCCTCTCCTTAGGTGAGTAATGTATCTGACTTTTTCTTTTTTGAAACGGTAAACATTCACTTTAAGTTAATTCATCAATCCTTAAAATAACTCCAGACTTCTAGACAGGCTGTTTATTAACTGCATGTGAAAATAACTACAGAGGAGGCAAATTAACTACAGAGGAGGTAACTTAAGAAATGAAGAGATAAGATAACTCTCTTACTGTGTGGAGGTAAGTGTTCTCTTGCTCTATTATCTCCAGCATGATCTTAGTGAATTGAGGCCATAATCTCTTCCATCTCCATCTTCATCCTCTGTCAGTAGCCACCATCTTCTCCATGTACATCTTCTCCTCCAACTGGGCTAGCACCGCAGTGCACAGCTGATCAAAGGTTTTGCGCTGGCAAAGTCTGGTGCACTTCGCATAAAGTTTAATGGCGCTGCTTTGCGTGCGGGACTTTGCAAGCGATCTAAACTTATCTAAACTTATCATGCCTAAACTTATCACACCTAAACTTATCACGCCTAAACTTATCACGCCTAAACTTATCACACCTAAACTACAATATAGGGGTAGCCATTACGGTCACTGATCTCACTATATAACAATATTTTTCAGTTAGCCATTAAAAGGTATATCATTTTTTGGAATGTTAATGTTTTTTTCTTCCCAGGCATTTAACTGACTTAGATTCACTGGGTAAAATAATACATTTTTTTTTTAAAGGACCATTCGCGGCGCCTGTGTTAGACACATTGAATAAATGCTGGTGTTACAGAGTTTCTTGTCACACTTCACAGCAGGCGTTAAAAAGTAGACTAATTGTATCTACAACAAGGTCAAGCGGCTGGAGATCACAACCTGGTTTTCAACGCACCACGCAAATGAAAAAACGACAAGAAAATATCAGAATTTGTTTCTAGACCAGATCTCTGTGTGTGCTTTAAAATTATGTTTATTTTAGATTCTTCTTCTTCTTTTTATGGTTAAGTAATTCCACAGACACTGGAATCGCTATATATATATCTCAGCGTGCATCTTTCCCCTATTGATTCCATTTCTTGCGTTTAGCTCTTGTCATGTTTATATTATTTATTACTCGAAATAACAACATTTCGTCTAGATAAATTCTCTCTCTGCAGAAGACAGGGAGAAGCATGTGATCGATTTGTAAGTCTCTAATTAGCTGGTTGGGATCATGTGATCATCAAGTCATGGTTCTTGTTTTAATATATTATTATTATTGTACTTTATTATTATTATTATTATTATTCCTTGGATTGCAAGTAATTTGGCTTTTGTGCGCATTTTGACTTGATAAGCAAGCAATATCTTGATATGCAAGCTCAGATTGTATATGTGCGTCACATGATCAAAACTGAGCCAATGGTTCTTCCCTTTCTGATGCTGCAGGATTGTACTTAATTGTACTTAATCTGCGTGTGGGGACTGTACAATGCCACATTTCCAGGAAATCCTTAAAGAGAACCTGTACTGAGTAAAATTATTTAAAATAAACACATGAGGTAACTACAAATGAACATTACATAGTTACCTTGCCATCAGTTCCTCTCAGAAGCTCACCATTTTCTTCTGACAATGATCCCTTCCAGTTAACTTCTGACAACATTTAGTCAGAACTGAAATATATCAGTTGCTGTCAGTTATATATCAGTTGCTGTCAGTTACAGCTGAGAGGAGAACTGATGTGTCCATGTTTCCCTATGGCTCAAGTGGGCGATGTTACAGTTTAACTGTGTGCTGACCAGGAAGCTGTTATGGGGTAATAGCCAATTTCAAAATTGAGGACGGAGAATTCCATTGATCACAGTGGACAAACAGGACACAGGAGAGGAGAAAGAGATTGATGAATAGACTACATAGGAGGTAAGTATGACTTGTGTATGGTTATTTTGACTTTTAATTTTCAGTTCAGGTTTTCTTTAAGATTAGGCAAAAGCAAAAGTCATTGGATACCACACAAAAAAATGTTGGGTTGAGCCAACAGATAGCAATGATTCTGTTAGATATAGTGAAATTGTTTTTTTGCATTTTTACTTTTTACAGTGTGCAGCACTTTGTATTAAAGGATACCCGAGGTGACATGTGACATGATGAGATAGACATGGGTATGTACAGTGCCAAGCACACAAATAACTATGCTGTGTTCCTTTTTTTTCTTTCTCTGCTTGAAAGAGTTAAATATCAGGTATGCAAGTGGCTCACTCAGTCCTGACTAGAGGTGACTACAGTGTGACCCTCACTGATAAGAAATTCGAACTATAAAACACTTTCCTAGCAGAAAATGGCTTCTGAGAGCAGGAAGGAGATAAAAAGGGTCAATAGTTCATATATTTTAGCTCTGGCATACTTCAATGAATGTGTCATTGAGCAAAAACAGTAAAACAATTAAAACTTAAAAAGTAGAGTTAAACATACAATAAAACTGTGGAATATCTTAACCACTTGAGGACCCACCCTTTACCCCCCCTTAAGGACCAGCGCTGTTTGAAGGGATCTGTGCTGGGTGGGCTCTGCAGCCCCCAGCACAGATCAGCGTGCAGGCAGAGCGATCAGATCGCCCCCCTTTTTTCCCCCCTATGGGGATGATGTGCAGGGGGGGTCTGATCGCTCCTGCGTGCAGGCTAGTTGCGGGGGGGGGCACCTCAAAGCCCCCCTCCGCGGCGACATTCACCCCCCTCCCTCTCCTACCTCTCCCTCCCGGTGATCCGGGCTGCACAGGACGCTATCCGTCCTGTGCAGCCAGTGACAGGACGCCCCCTGTCACATGGAGGCGATCCCCGGCCGCTGATTGGCCGGGGATCGCCGATCTGCCTTACGGCGCTGCTGCGCAGCAGCGCCGTACAATGTAAACAAAGCGGATTATTTCCGCTTGTGTTTACATTTAGCCTGCGAGCCGCCATCGGCGGCCCGCAGGCTATTCACGGAGCCCCCCGCCGTGATTTGACAGGAAGCAGCCGCTCGCGCGAGCGGCTGCTTCCTAATTAATCAGCCTGCAGCTGGCGACGCAGTACTGCGTCGCTGGTCCTGCAGCTGCCACTTTGCCGACGCACGGTATAAGCGTGCGGTCGGCAAGTGGTTAAAAAGGCATTTTTAAGATAAGGAAGATAGATACAATATTTTATTCGTTTATTTTCACCTCGGGTGTCCTTTAAATATTTTCCTATAAATGTTTTGGCATTGTGGAACGAATCGTCTGAATTTCCATTAATCATTATGGGGAAATTTGCTTTGATATAAGAATGCTTTGGATTACACGCATGTTTCTGGAACTAATTAAGCACCTCATTCTTCAGAGTAATCTTCCAACCCTAGTCCACATCCTCATCACATCCCGGCTGGACTATTGCAATGCCCTCTATGTAGGCCTTCCTAGACCTACACTGCCTGCAGCGAGTACAGAATGCTGCTGCAAGACTGTTAACAAGCCAACCCCACCGTTGCCATAGAACACCAATCCTTTGCTCGCTACACATAAAATGGAGAATCCTTTTCAAAATTGGCATGCTAAAATTAAATTCCCTACACAACATAGGCCCTGGATAACTGAAGGATTTGTTGCAACTGCGTCACACCTCCTACAACCTCACATCAAAAAGATCCAATAACTTGATCTCCCCCAACTAGTCCAACTAAAAACTTTTGTAGCCAGATGTTCTGCCATGCTGCCTCTACCCTTTGGAATGCCTTGCCAAACTTAATTAAGACAGCTCCAACCCTAGACACATTTAAATCACAACTGAAAAGTCACCTGTTTAGTCTGGTGTCTATGATCACATAACTTTTCCCCCCTGTACACAAAACTATGTATTGATCTGAGACAAGCTTATGTGCTTTGGGTCCTCATGGAGAAAAAAGTGTTTTACAAATGTTTTGTTCCGTTGTTGAATTATGCTGGCAAACCAAGGTTCCACTGCAGTTCAGTAGTGTTGTTATTCTGCACATGCTGGGTGTTTCTCAGTGTTCTTCGCTCAGAAGAACGTTGGTAGTTCAAACATTCTAAGTCATCTACATAGATAGTTTTTAAAGGAAACAAGAACAGGTCTCCTTAAAGCTGTACTCTGGGTTCTCAGCTGAAACCAAACCTGTGGACGAAAAACATATTACTCCCCTTTCCAAGGAGTCGTCTTCTGGTCTTCAGTCCTCTTTAGTGATCTCCAAGACACTGCTGTGTCCTTGCTGAAGATCTTCAAGCTGCCACCTCCAAGAAGGGCACCATGTCCAACCCTTTCCAGTCTCCTGCAATATTGGAGCTGCCTTAAAGTGTAACTGTTGGCAGAAAATAAAAAATCCATTCTTCAGTTTTATCTGGTAAACAAGTAATAAGGATGTTAACCAGGCAATCCAAAAGTTAAAATCACTATTACTTTTCTTGTGGATAAATGATCAATCCCCAGCTTACCTGACTCTTATTTGGTACACACAAAATTTGGTACACAAAAAGGCATGCAGGGCATGCTGGGTTGTCCTTTTTTGCTTCTGGACTTCCCCCTCAGACTTAACTAATGCAGCCTGATTGGCTGAAACCTCTTTTCCTCCTCTTTTCACCTCCCACTCATCTGTCCTGCTCTGATTGGCCAATATTTCTCATGCTGAAACAATGCACTTTCTATAGTGAAGAGAGGCAAATCAGGCAGAGGAGAGTAAGGGAGGAAATAACATCAGGATTAGCTTCAAAATAGCTACAGCTAAAATGGGAAATGCTAAGAATGATTTTTTCTTTTTTTTTTACTGTAGAAAAATCACTGTAATCAAAACATGTACAGTGCAATAAATATGTTTTGTAAGTAGAGCAAGTATTTATCTACTTATATATGTTATTTTTCTGAGATAGTATGGCTGACAGCTCCTCTTTACTTGACAAAGAAGCTACCCAATTACCAGTGAGTTATATTTGGAGTGGACAGCCCTGAAGACTTAAGCAAGGCCGGATTTAAAGTTTTTGGGCCATAGGCCAACTTTCTTGCAAGCTTCCCTTCCATGTGCAGCATCCCCTCCTATTCCTTGCAGCCCCCTCATTCATGTCTAACACTCATGTAGAACAGCCTCCTTCAGTTCTATACAGGTATCCTCGGGCAGCAGCTCTCTGTTTCCATGAGTTGCTCCTTACTTGCCACCTTTATACTCCGTTTGCAGCCTCTTCTTCCATATGCAGCAATCCCTCTTCCATGTCCAGCTGCCCCTCGGCCAGGTGCCGCCCAATGCCTGGGCCTTGCTGGCCTTTCCAGAAATCCAGCCCTGGGCTTAAGACCCGTTATGTGATTTTTCCCTCGATTTTGCTGATGACAGGAGATTTTTTTGAGTGATCGTTTCCTTGATCTTGCGACATGGGTACAGGCGCGCGATTCTGAAATTACGTTTGGCGAAGCACGGCGATAACGACTGTCACGGCGGATCAGATCTTTAAGAGTACTAAAATCACTTGACTTCCTGTTCATGCTCATCATGTGACGTAACGTATAACCCACTCACAAAAAAAAGATCGGGGGACACCGCTGGGATTAATCTTTTCTGGTCGTCAGGTAAGTATTCAGCTTTACAGTGGTGCCAAGGCAGAAAGGAAAAGTATAAAGTATAATGTTGTCTCCCCACAGGTCACTTTTCATATTTTAAATTTAACTTTTTAACCACCGTCTCATGCCAATTAGCGTCAAGTCCTGGGGCGGGTGTTGTAGGAGAAAGCGTGCGCCGATGCGCGACCATCTCCGCTTTGAATGATGAAGCTCCGCTCCGCCATCAGTCTCCCAGCGGTGATCGCTGTCTATTTACATTGCACTGCAATCTACGGCAGCACTGTACTGGGGACAGCTGTGTGACATGGCTGTCCCCCGTGGTAGACAGGAGCGATCCGCTGTCATAGGCTGATGCCATGCCTATGACAGCCGATCACTGTCATAAGCTGACTGTCGGGAGGGGGAGGGGGAGGAAGGGTTACAACGATAAAAGCATAATACGTTTATTTATTACAAAAATGATACAATAAATATTTGTAAAAAATAAAATAAATAAACATCTTGGGATTGATCACAGCCCACCAACAGAAAGCTCTGTTGGTGGGCAGAAAAGGGGGGGGGGGAATCACTTGTGTGCTGAGTTGTGCGGCCCTGCAGTGAAGCCTTAAAGCTGCAGTGGCCTAATTTGCAAAAAAAGCAGCCTGGTCACTAGAGGGGTGTAAGCCTACGTTCCTCAAGTGGTTGAAGTAAAATATCTTTAAAGTAAAGTGAAAGCATAATACTAGGGGGTTGTGGACGGTAAACCACACTACGCATGAATGACTTAAACAACACTGAGGATATAGTCAAAGCAATCTCTGGCGGACTCAAAGTGTTTGCTAGGCAGCCACTAGAGCGCACTCAGTAGCAGTATTAAGGAGTCTTGCCTAACAACTCCTTACTGAATAGGTGCTTGCTTACTGAAATAGGAAGAGCTGAGTTTGCACCCATGTCTCCTATGTCAGGGAAGAGCCCTTACCCAGTACACTATCCAGCCACTACATCCACGAAACATGATGATGCACTTAAAATATGTTACAATTAAATGTCCCCAATTTAAAAAAAAACAAAAAAAAAACAGAACTCCAATATGGAATAATCTATTCTACAGTGTTTCAAAGAGTGGAAAATGCTCAGCATATTTAATTTTATAATCACTTAAGTTTATAATCCCTATTAAATTAATTGTGACTAGGGTTCTGCACAGGACTGTTGAGATAGATCAAGGTAATTGATGTGATTTCTATTAAACCTTCCACTGAACTTTGACCATAGGAATGATATTACTCATTTCTCATTTGCGAAATGATCCGGATTTATCTGCAGCCATGGTTTAGATCTTTTGCAGAAAACTGCAGCTGTTTTT
Organism: Hyperolius riggenbachi; assembly: GCF_040937935.1. Classification (NCBI taxonomy): domain Eukaryota; kingdom Metazoa; phylum Chordata; class Amphibia; order Anura; family Hyperoliidae; genus Hyperolius; species Hyperolius riggenbachi. The sequence continues at coordinate 489,016,508 of NC_090649.1, forward strand.
CATGTACGGATTATGATACTTTCTGCAGGTTTTTTTTGTACTTCTTTTTAGGCTTGTTTGACAGAGTGGAATTAATAGGAATTGTTGCCACTGTGAATATGATCCTTTGGTATTCCTGTGCGCCCTATCAACTGTCATTCTGCAGCAGATGAAGAGTGTACATGAGCACGGGATAGAATGAGTCAGGGGAATGAGTCAGGGGATGTCTCATCATTTGTCGCTAACGCAGCTGCAAGTGAAACGACCCCTGGAACAAAACTGGACAAGATAAGCTGAAATTACAATGTCTTAAGGTGGCCATACACTGGTCGATTTGCCATCAGATTCGACCAACTGATGATAGATCCCTCTCTGATCGAATCTGATCAGAGAGGGATCGTATGACTGCCTTTACTGCAAACAGATTGTGAATCGATTTCAGCCTGAAACCGATCACAATCTGTGGAGCTGCTGCTGTTGCCGCCCCCCCTTCCCCCCCCTGCATACATTACCTGTTCCGGCCGGCGCGAGTCCCCTGGTCCCCGCTGTCTTCTTCTCCGCTACGGGCTCCAGACCGTTCCTGCAACTACTGAACTTCCTGTCCAGAGGAAGTTTAAACAGTAGAGGGCGCTCTACTGTTTAAACTTCCTGCCGGGACAGGAAGTTCTGTGTAGCTGCAGCCGGTCCGGAACCCAGCGCGGAAAGAAGACAGCGGGGACCAGGGGACTCGCGCCGGCCGGAACAGGTAATGTATACCCGCTGTATTGCGTCGGTCGTCGGGCATTCAAACGCCGCTATCGACGCACTCCTGACCCCCCGATCGAGAAAAATCTTATGCACAGAGGGATCGACGGGAATCGACGGACAGAAATCGATCGTTCTGTCAGCGGTGTGCGCGGCGATTTCACAGCCGTTTCAATCACTGTGATCGGCAGGAAAATCGTTAGGTGTATGGGCCCCTTTAAGGTGGCCACTAACGATCCAATTTCTAGCGAGAAATAGTTCAAGCGATCAGATAATTCTGATCAGAAGAGAAATTGTTCACAACACTATCAACGAACCAATCTTTGCTTCCTATCTATCACAACCAACAGGAAAATCCAAATTTTGGTTTGACAAAAATCCAGGACGACTATTTTTATAATCGCTCATAATCGATTGCGCCCATCAGCAGAGATTATTTACAACCAATACGATAAGAATTTTGAATGATTTTTCGCTAGAAATTGGATGGTTAGTGGCCACCTTAAGTATATATTCAAATGTTAAAAGAATACATTGAGCTAGATCTAGTAGAACCACTGTACTGTGTTGTTAATAAGAGAGTAAGAAAGAAGGACTCTAGTGTCAGGTGGTAGACCCTCCCCTTTGTTTATTCAAGCCTCCCTATTGGTAATGTAATTTGAAGGACAGCTTCAGCGACCAAAAGGAACGCTCCGGATTTGTAATTTTGTTACTATTTTTACTTTAATTTCACTTCCTGCGCCACCAACTGAAGAATTTGGAATGCCACGAGAGCTGCAAACTAGTTTTTACACCGCCACCATAGAATCCATCCTCTGCTCCTCCATCATCGTCTGGTATGCAGGTGCAACCGCTTGCAACAGGTATAAACTCCAAAGAGTAATCAACGCTGTGGAGAGGATCATCGGGTCACCTCTGCACTGTTGGACCTCCTCAAGACGTCTAGAATGGAGACCAAGGCCACCTGCATTTCACACTACTGTTCCCACTCTGGCAGTCAGTACTTTGAGCTTCTACCACCGGGCTGCCGCTCCAGAACCATCCCCTCCAAAATCACCAGGCCCAGGAGGACCTTCTTCCCTCAAGCAGTCCTTCTACTGAACTCTAGTCCCTTCCCCAGCAAAATGCCATAGCCTCCCTCTCTAACGTTCCAGGCACCCCTATGCAGAACTGCACCTCTACCTCTGTTTTTGATCTCTATGTCTGTCTACCATGCTCCTTGCATGCAATTAAAAAACAACCATGTTTATCTTATCATGTCACATGGCAGTTCAGGTACACAGTGTTCAGGAACTTTAGGGGGAAATAACAAAAACATTGCAAAGTGAGAAGTTAGAAAATAGAAGAGAATCAAGAAATGATTGATATTCGCCATGAAATGCATTCATGTTGTTTGAGCCACCATGAGCCGGCAGGTCATCATTTTTACTACTGGCAGACATAAAAAAAACTGAAATGATCTAGAAATACACCCACTAACAATGCGATAGGTTAAAAAGTTGTTTTCTTTATAGATAGAGATACCTTTGCACTGTGTAGTATGTTGGCGCTTTATAAATACAATAAAAAAATAAATAAATATGCACAGAGGGAGATGCTGGTTGCTTGGCAGTGGGAAACAGCCATTATTTCTCACAATGCAACAAGAATCACAGGTTCTTGACCATGGCCCTGACATCACACTGTGGGAGGGGTTTCACCCCAATGTCAGCCTCAGCCATACAGACCCCCTTGATGATCTATTCATGAAAAAGTAAAAAAAAAAAATCATGGGAAAGGGGGTATCAGCTTCTTATTGGGATTAAAGAGAAACCATAACCAAGAATTGAACTTCACTCCAATCAGTAGCTGATACCCCCTTTCCAATGAGAAATCTATTCCTTTTCTCATACGGATCATCAGAGGGCTCTGTATGGCTGATTTTGTGGTGAAATCCCTCCCACAGTGTGCTGTCATGACCATGGTTCTTACAGTTTCCTGTCTGTGAACAGTGTTGCATTGTGGGAAATGACAGCTGTTTCCAACTGCCAAAAAAGCAAGCAGCATCTCCTTCCAGTGACATCCCCTGCCTGCAGCAAAAATATCACCATGTGATAAATGTCTGAATGTAAATCAGGGAGAGGAAAGATTTTACAATGGGCAAACACTGACTAAATCATTTATACATAATTATTGTAAACATCAAGCACTTTTTTAATTACAATATTTTCACTGGAGTTCCTCTTTAAGTTCAGTTCTGGGTTACTCTTTAAGTTCCTGAGGAATGTCTAGCTCTGGTAAGTTTATTCTGTAGTGAAGTCAAAGTCAACCTCAGCATACTGTGCAAACGTCACCTGTGTCAGAACTCCGCACGTGTCCACACAATCCAGCATTACCCATTGCTATACGAAATGCCTATGAATATTTCATTTTCTCTGCTTAATTCAGGCAAACATTCGAGTGGCTCTGTTCAGATATAGATGGCCAATTACCCAAGAAGGCTTTACAATAGCTTAATTTCCTCCCACTTTGGTTTCATTATCCTCGTTATAAAAACTGTACATACGGCACTGTATAAACCCGGGGAATAATCTGCGGAATTAAGTAGTCACATTTAAAACAGAACAACCTTTTATCATCACATCGTGCTAGAAAATAAAGAGGCCATGATAGAACTATTGAACACAGATTATCCGCGACTTGCCTTGTCTGTTAAAATAACGGAACAATGCCTTGTTTGCTTGCCTCATGCGGAGATCACACTTCTGCTGTGACATGTAAATGTCAAGGTTATATAAACTGTCTGTATGCCGCTAAAACCACTATATGTACCCATCTATGGGCATCCTCGCAAAGTGTAATTGCTTGGGTGGCCATATATCTGGCGATTTTGTGAATCGATTGTCCTTCCGATTGTATAAATTGATCAAATTGGAGGAAAATCAGTGTCACAATAGGTCCGCTTGATCAATCGGACATGATGGAAAATCTTGATGGCAAGTGCTCAGTTGGGTGAACGGCAGTATTGGCAGTCGATATCTTGACAACCGACGGACACCCCCATCGTGCCCCCCCCCCCCCACTTGCACGTTTGCAGTGTTTTTAAAGTCTCAACTCTCTGCCGGCGCCATTCCTGGCCTGCTCTGCTGTCATACTTTTAGGCACCAACAGGAGAGGGTTCTGTGTATGAGTAGGGTTGGGTTAAGCTGTATTGATAAATTACGTAATGATATTTAAATTTAACGTTAATATCTTTTCGTTATTATTTCTCGTCTGTTTTTGCAATGGTATTTATCGTTAACAAAGCTTGACAACTACGTTCATAGTTATAAGATTTCGTTAATAACTGGCGCCATTTCAATATCAAGTCGGGCCCTTTTTTTATGGCGCTCTTTTTTCATGCACTCTCTCTGATCAGATTCTGTATTAATCTGCCGATACATCCCCTTATGTAAACAACAACAAAAAATGAGTCTAAATTAAATGTACAACACCATAATAAGTGTCCCATCAGATACAAATAAACTGTATAGAACCGAAAAGAAAAGATCATCTGTATGGGCCATAATATAAACTCCATGAAATGCAAAAGCTTCATAAGCATGATCTTTATTGAAAACACTACAACACAAGGAATAAAAACATTTAAAAATTGGGTAACAGACACTGGGGGACTCTGATACAATAGTCAAATGATTTGGTACATGACAAAAAATCTAGGAAACACTGGACAGGAATTACCAATGCATAATCAATACTGACACTAGTGTTCCTAAATAGAAATGGCAATTGGAACAACACAATAAAAATAACAATGAACTATACAGCAATAATCATTGAAGAATACATAGACCTCTCGCAGGATAAACTAAAAATAAGTCAATCAGTCACAGATAAATACTGCCACCGAGAAGCTGTAAGTCAAATACGTGCGCAGATAGAATGATATGAAGAATAACATACCAGTGCTAGTATCAGATAAGTGTCCTCAAGTGCACCCCTCCACGCGTATTGCGGCAACGCCGCTTTATCAAGAGGTACCGATGCCGTCTGTAGTGCGCATTGATATAGTGTGCACATATTTAGTCTCCGGGGTAAAGGTCACTTCCGGGTTACGCATGCGTGGCAACGCATGTACGCAATGACGCCGCTCGTCTCAATGCAGAGCGGGCGGCGCGCTTGCACATAATAAAGAGAAGTCGGAGACTATTAGTTATATCATGTAGAAGCGCTAATACGCCAATTGAATACAAAAATATCAAAGTACAAGTATAATAATACGTTAGTAACTTCAGAGCAAGCCTGACAATATCCACAAGAGCAAATATACATATGACTATAGAAAAAATAATGATAATAAATGCATCAATATACAAAAGTGCTCCATCTAGTGGTCATGATTTATAGTGTTAATTAAAAATGTGAAAAAATATATCCAAGGATAAAAAGCACAAATATACAATTTGGTGACAGGTGAAAGACATTATAAAGTGCAAGTATGCATAATAAAGTACTGCTGAAGGATCTTCCCATGTGTTCCAAATCCATCCATATCGCAGATTCCTTCATGTGTTAGTGTAGCAATGCTGATGCTTAGTAAAGAAACTACATCCCCTTATGTAATGACACCTTAAATGGGCTTATTGGACATTGATCTGAGTATCGCCTAATGCCTACAGAGAACAGTGCTCAGCGGATCCATCTTTTTGGCTTTTCCCAGCCGTCAGCTATTGTATTCCTTGACACTTGGACAACTTCATCACTTGCCCCTCCCTCCTTGCGGCAAAGAGGTAAAGTTTTAATTCAAAAGCATGGGGGGGGGGGGGGGGTGTGCATGTACACTAGGGAGGACAGCGGCCGGGGGCAGCAGATGGGGCATCACATGGCTGATTCCCGAGAGATTTCATGCTAAAAATTATCAGGAATCGGCCTGCAGTGTATGGGCAGACAACAGATCTCTCTCGGATCAAAATCCATCATCAAGAGTTCTTTGATTAGAAAACAATGCATCACAATCGGGATTCAGGTCCTGATGCAAATGAAAACCAAGACTCTTGGCATTCAAACAATGGTCTCACCAGGGGAGTAAACCAGGGGTGCTCGGATACCCCTTTTTAAAATCCGAATTGATTCGGATCTCGATACCCAGAGATCCAGATCCGAATTGGATATCCAAATCCGAACTTTTTGGTATCTGATAGAAAACCGGAAGTGGCCTGAAAATGGCTTAAAATGCTTCCAAAAGTCTCTTCAAATGGCAAAAACCTCTCTCTCTCTCTCTCTCTCTCTCTCTCTCTCTCTCTCTCTCTTCTCTCTCTCTCTTCTCTCTCTCTCTCTCTCTTCTCTCTCTCTCTCTCTCTCTCTCTCTCTCTCTCTCTCCCCTCTCTCTCTCTCTCTCTCTCTCTATTAATTCTTTGTCCATCTCACAATCATCCTTTTCAAATTATCTATCTAGATTTTTCTCAACCAGGGTTCCCTAACCCCAAACTTTCTTGAGGACTTTTCAGGCGTTCCCAGGCATTTTCTCTTCCTGTGACAGTGGGCTGAAAAAGTCTCAAAAGTGCCTCTTTGGCTCCTTTGTGTCCTCTTCAAGCATTGAGCTTAATTCACTAAGACAAACAGCATGGCTTATCAGAGTTAACACACCTTATCAGAGTTAACATGTCTTATCAGAGTTAACACGCCTTGTCTGAGTAGCATAACGAGCTCTCGTCGTTGCCAATTAGCAGGCATACGTTTGTAGAGCTCGCTAGGCTACTCGTATAAGGTGTGTTACTCTGACAAGGCATGTTAACTCTGATAAGGCATGCTATTTGTCTAAAGGTTCCCATACACTTATTTGATTGCCCGCCGATAGACAGCAGATTTGATCACTGTGATCGAATCTGCTGTGAAATCGATGCACAAATGCTGACCGATCGACCTATTTCCATCCGAAATCGATCGATCCCGTCGATCTGTCAGCGAGGAAAATTCCGCTTGATCGCCGGCGGGTCAGAAGTGCGTCGATAGCAGCGTTCGAATGTCCGGCGACTGACGCTAGTGGCAATACATTACCTGTTCCGCCGGCGTGTGTCCCCGCTGTCCCTTCTCGGCGCTGGGCTCCGGCTGGCTTCACTTACTTCCTGTCGGGGGAAGTTAAAACAGTAGAGCGCCCTCTACTGCTTAAACTTCCGCTGACAGGAAGTAAAGTGAAGCTGAAGCCCAGAGCGGAGAAGAGACAGCGGAGACCGGGGGACTCGTGTCGGCCGGATCAGTTAAAGTATGCAGGCGGCGGCGGCAGCTCCACAGATTGTGAATCGATTTCACAGTGAAATAGATTCAAAATCTTTTTGCAGTGTAGGCAGCCAATAGATCCCTCTTTGATCAGATTCAATCACAGAGGGATCTATCTGCTGGTCGATCTGATGGCAATCGACCAGTGTATGGCTGCCTTTAGTGAAACAAGCCCCTTGTATGCTAAACAACAAGGCTTTTACAATGACCATCCACTAATAAAGACCATGACTTCTATAAAATAAATCCCAGAGGCATAGCTAGGCTTTTCAGTGCCTCAAAGTTTTTGCACCCCCTCTAAACAGATTGGGCATGGCCACACATCAGAATGTGGTCATGGTCCATGGGGGAGCCACATGTACAAATGATGTTTAGATAGCCAGATGTGCCTCCTTTCCTCTCATTTAGATAGCCAGCTATACCCCCTATAGTTAGCCAGATGCCCCCCAACCCCCGTTCTGCTGCTTTTAACACTTCTGCACTCCTCTGCAAAGGGAGGGAGAGAAGCAGGGGCACTTCAGGCAGCCAGCGATCTGCCTCTCACTCACTTGGGGGTGCGGTGGCCATGCTCTACACCTCCTTACAGTTCTGCGCCCGGGGACATGTTTCCCCCCTGGCCCACCCATAGCTATGCCTTTGACTTCCCCTCCTAATGCTGGGTTCCTTGGGATCCAAAAATTATTTGAAGGTTCCTCCAGGCCCAGGGTCTAAAGGTTGGGAAAGGCAGATCTAGATAATAATTTTTGCCTTGTTTCAACATAACCATTATCCAGAAGAAGACACTTTACTGATGAATATTATGGGCCATCTCAATGACTTCCTTTTGCAGACAGAAGACATATCACCACCTAAGAATTCCCGGACCCTCGCCATAGATTCTGAAATATGGATTGCCAGCACAGCAGTAGTTGTCTTCAAAGAGAATGAAGAATCAATTTGCTGTTCTTACGTTCAATAGAGTATGTTATCAAAAATACTCATACTATGTTTTCTATAAGATACCTGTTGTTGTTATCTGTATATAATGTGGTTTACTACTGTGGAATGTAATACATGAAACACAATGAACCCGGAGAGATAGGAAAAACAACCAATCAAGAGAAAGCTAAAGACTATTCTAAGTCATAATATCAATTTATAATTTCATCTGCTATATAAAAAAATGTTCTACTATAAGGCAGGCCATTGAGCTAATCCTTTCTGAAAATGGCATTTATTACCTACATTGTTCTGTGATGCATATGTAGGCTTATGAGAAATCCATTATGTTTGGTGGAAAAAAAATTAACTCGCCGTCAGCCACAAACAACAGCTCTGCCGGTATCCAGGTTGCCTGTATTCTGTGTTCTGTAGGTGACAATGAGGAGTTTGCATAGACAGAATGTATCTGTTTTATTCTTTTAAGTTCTGAAGGCTGAGGGTCATTGGGGAGCATACGTGTTAGGCATGAGGAGGGGTTAGTGTTAGGTATTATGAGGAGGTTAGTGTTAGGTATTAGGAGAAGGTTAGTGTTAGGCATTAGGAGGAAGTTAGTGTTAGGCATTAGGAGGGGAGTTAGTGTTAGGCATTAGGAGGGGGTTAGTGTTAGGCATGGGGAGTTAGTGTTAGGCATTAGGAGGGGGGTTAGTGTTAGGCATTAGGAGGGGAGTTAGTGTTAGGTATTAGTAAAGAGTTAGTGTTAGGTATTAGGAGGGGGTTAGTGTTAGGCAGGGGGGTTAGTGTTCGCCATTAGTATGAGGTTAGCGTTAGACATTAGGAAGGGGGTTAGTGTTCGGCATTAGTATGAGGTTAGCGTTAGACATTAGGAAGGGGGTTAGTGTTCGGCATTAGTATGAGGTTAGCGTTAGACATTAGGAAGGGGGTTAGTGTTCGGTATTAGTATGAGGTTAGCGTTAGACATTAGGAAGGGGGTTAGTGTTCGGTATTAGTATGAGGTTAGCGTTAGACATTAGGAAGGGGGGTAGTGTTCGGCATTAGTATGAGGTTAGCGTTAGACATTAGCAAGGGGGTTAGAGTTCAGCATTAGCATGAGGTTAGTTAGTGTTAGATATTAGGAAGGGGGTTAGTGTTCGGCATTAGTATGAGGTTAGCGTTAGACATTAGGAAGGGGGTTAGTGTTCGGCATTAGGAGGGGGGTTAGTGTTCGGCATTAATATGAGGTTAGCGTTAGACATTAGGAAGGGGGTTAGTGTTCGGCATTAGTATGAGGTTAGCGTTAGACATTAGGAAGGGGGTTAGTGTTCGGCATTAGTATGAGGTTAGCGTTAGACATTAGGAAGGGGGTTAGTGTTCGGTATTAGTATGAGGTTAGCGTTAGACATTAGGAAGGGGGTTAGTGTTCGGCATTAGTATGAGGTTAGCGTTAGACATTAGGAAGGGGGTTAGTGTTCGGTATTAGTATGAGGTTAGCGTTAGACATTAGGAAGGGGGTTAGTGTTAGAGTAGGGAACTAGGTAAGTCAATAGTAAAATATCGCTAATATTCCATTTCCAATATTTTAACTATTGGCATCATGGTGCATCTGATTCAACAGGGGGCTCAGTAATATGTACTCCTTTAAACAAGGCTATACATTCCTTCTTACATAAAATTATCAAGGCTTCGGGTAGAAATGGTTTTGACTGCTGCCTACTTCCACCTGTATTGCTCTCATTTCCTCTTGTATCGCTAAGTAGCTACCGAAAACATTTTACCTATGGAAATGCACCACTCACGGCTTAAATCAGGGACGGGAAGAAAGGTGCAATATATTCATTAACATCCTCTGATTCCATTAATGTGAAGAGCTTGTTGCTCCAATGCTCGATGGGAAGGCTGGTGAATTTTCATCTGCTCCAGGCTGCAGTCAGCCCTAAAGAGCTCTTACATGTCTCCAGCACAGCAGACACAATAACAACTCAAATAATTAATGCTTCTTACCGCATTCATTTTCCAAAGGTCAACGAGAAAACAGAATATACCCTTTGTTGCCTTCTAAGAACAAGTCAGAGGCATATGTTGTAAAGTCTAGCTGCTCTTTGTTTGCAAACATAATGTTTGCTTTGGTAGCAACAGAAAACGGGCCCAGGAATGATATAGAGGGGGGGAAAAAATTCTTTATTTTTTATTTTTTTGTCCCTATAAAATAGATTCGGAGCCATGAACCGTTTGAATGTTTTTCTGAATACCAGAGCTCATTCATTGCCTTTCAGGTCTTTATTCAGTCGCAAATATTTTTTCCCCACAATATAGGCATTTTAACGGGCTTAAACTTTGCCAAGTAAAGATAGGCAAATATTTTTTCTTTTAAACACGTAAACAGGCATCGCAAAGTACGGAGGCATTTACAAGCTCTCAATACTTTGATGAATATTTTGTTATGATGGTTAAATCAATGCTATTTTCTGGGATATTTGAAGAATCCCGAGTTTGTCTTTTATGGAGTTCAGCAAGTGACCTTAGAGGCCAAGGCTTTTATAAAGCCTATATAGAGGATTATATAATAAGACATAACTATGGTAGCGCTAATAAGTCGCCTTCTCTGTAAATATAGCTATGCATAGTTTTCATTGTAAACTGTTTAATGTCAGACGTAGAAGGTCGGATTTATACTTTTTGTGCCCTTAGGCCAAGTTTGTTGTTGCTCCATTTTCTTGTGTTCAGTAGCGCTCCTCCCATGCAAGGTGCAGCCCCCTCTTCCATGTGTATCATCCATGGACACTAACAGCAGTCCCTTTCAGCTCTTTTGAGCATCTGTTTCTCTTTTTCTTCTTTTATGAGTTGCTCCCCAATTTCAGCCTCCTTTTTCATATGAGACAGTCCCTCTTTCATGTCCAGGTGCCCCCCTGGGCTGCAGCTGCCCAAGGCATGGGCCTTGGAGGCCTTTCCAGAAATCCAGCTCTACAAACATATCGAGTTTATGTTTAAAGTGAAAGACTAAAAATCTACTCAGCAGCACTGAAAAGGCTTGATGTTTCTCTAACAGTTTCACAGCATCAGAACTTTGTTTTTCTTACCCAAGCATCGTTTTAGCTGTAGAGAAGCTAAGCCCCGCCCCATCAAAGAAATCTGCCCGGGCATTCTTCACCTGATGCTGTGCAAAGCATGATGGGATTTCTGATGTTCTCCTTCTACTGTTTTGGTGCAATTTTTTTTTTTATTTTGAATTTAAGATTTGGAGCCCAGCGCGCAGCTGGGAGGGGTGATCAGGACACAGGACAGTTGGAACTGTGTCTCACGCTCCCTGTCACCACCTTTCAAACAAAAAGACGGCTGCCCCCATGAAATCACAAACATTTGCCTGTTCTTTTAAAACAAGGTGGGTAAGAAATGATATTATCTATCTATTTTATTTAAATAGTGGGCAGCACGGTGGCATAGTGGTTAGCGCCAGGGCCGGCCCGCTCATGAGGCGGGGTGAAACTTTTGCCTCAGGCGGCACATTTCTAGGGGCGGCATCCGCCCGTCGGTAGGTGTGGGGAGTCGGCCGCCGAGCTGGAGGGGTAGCGGGCAGGATGGGGGTATTGGGCCTAGCGGCTGGGAGGGGGGTCGGACCCCCCCTCCCTCGCCTGGGTCCCCCGATCTGCGCTCCCCTCCAGCCTTAAATAGTTCAGAAGCAGCCGCTACTTGTAAGAGGCACGGGCAGGGAGGACTCACCTCTTCCTCGTTCCAGCGTGCGCTCCACTGACGTCATTTCCTGCAACGCCGTCCACTTACAATACAGTGGGCGGCGTACGCTGGCCTGGAACGAGGAAGAGGTGAGTCCTCCCCGCCCGTGCCTCTTACGAGTAGCGGCTGCTTCTGATCTATTTAATTTCAAAATTTGTCTCAGGCGGCAAAAAGTCTAGGGCCGGCCCTGGTTAGCGCTCTCGCCTTGCAGCGGTGGGTCCCTGGTTTGAATCCCAGCCAGGTCAACATCTGCAAGGAGTTTGCATGTTCTCCCCGTGTCTGCGTGGGTTTCCTCCCACATCCCAAATACAAACAGATAATTTAATTGGCTTCCCCCCTAAAAATTGTCCCTAGACTACGATACATTCACTACACAATACATAGGTACATAGACATAGGACTATAGTAGGGATTAGACTGAGCTCCTCAGAGGGACAGTTAGTGACAAGACAATATATACTCTGTACAGCGCTGTGGAAGATGTCGGCGCTATATAAATACTAAATAATAATGTAAACAACTAATATATACTATATGTTTGTTTAGGCTGAAATTCCCCTTTAAGGAAAACTGTATTTGGAGGAGCCTGGCCTTCTTGAGAATTATAAAAAAAAATTCCTGTCTATCATACTGCTCCTCTGACTTTATGGTGTACTTATAACATAAGCATGGTTAATCAGCCCCAAATTGTCCTCCAAATTAAAAACGATACACTTATATAGCTCTGATCTATTCTGTACAGAAAAAGCCTTACTAGTGATGTAGCCACGGATAGGAAGACCACTGATCAGTTCAGACCTCATTTGTAAAAAGAGAAAAGGTGTACACCGAGAGCCCAGTATAGTGTAGTAACTCTGATGTTCAGAAATATATTATAAAGTATATGTAATTATACTCACAAACATGGGTTACCAATAGGCAACCACTGTAATCGCAGGTGGGGAGAATTGTGACCTGACCCCACTCCGGTTTAAGAAGTTGCTCTCTGTAGATAGGAAGAAAGGCGGGTAACACCCCTCCACCCAGGGTGGGCTAGACAATACTCAACTTTTTGAACTGAGGCGCCAAAATAGTGTAAAAGCATCTAAAATCAGTTTAAAGGGGGGAAGCGGTGGACTTACGTCCCTCAAGGAATTACAGACAGAAATTCGTTATTTTATATCAAAAATAAAATGTATTATAAAAACTCCACTTTGCAACGCGTTTCGCGGGCTCAATCCCGCTTCATCAGGCAATAATTGGAGAAACTCAAAAAGTCTGTAGTGTGGCTGAGCGCCTCCATTCGTAGCTCTCAACCACGCCACAGACTTTTTGAGTTTCTTCGATTATTGCCTGATGAAGCGGGATTGAGACCGTGAATCGCGTTGCAAAGTGTAGTTTTTATAATACATTTTATTTTTTATAGAAAATAACGAATTCCTGTCTGTAATTCTTTGAGGGAGGTAAGTCCACCGCTTCCCCCTTTTTAAACTGATTTTAGACGCTTTTACTCTATTTTAGCGTCTCTGTTCAAAAATCTCGGTATAGTTCAGACCTAATGTCATACCTCCCAAGTTTTTGAGATAAGAGAGAGGGACACTTAAGCCACACCCCTGCCACACCCTTAATCCCACCCCGGCATGCCCACAGCCATGCATACTATAAAGATTTCATAAGAAAAATATGTTGTTTTATAATTCAAACCACACTGGTCCTTTCTATCCTGGTTCATTAACCTTCATATTAACATTTAAATATAATAAATACATCAATTTAAAGGATGGGAATACAGTTTAGAATCAATTAAACACATTTCTTTAGTAGAAAAATACATATATTTACATACAGTAGATCTGTAGATGAGTCCTAAAAGAGGTACAAATTAGGAAGAAATAGGGACAGAGAGGGATTTGGTTCCCAAAGAGGGACAGTCCCTCCAAAACAGGGACAGTTGGGAGCTATGCCTAATGGGGAGATAACTGATCAGAGATATGTAACTTTGTCACATGGGAAGAGGCGGGGAAAGGGGTGGAGTTGCAGAGAGCCAATGAACAAACAGCAAACGGCTCGGGACTGTGGAAAGCCACAGCGTAGAATCTACACTGCATCAGAGACAGAGAAACGCGTAGATTCTAACTTCTGCGGTCCTGAGACAGTAAAGGCAGGGAAGACAGTAGCGGGCATTTTCTGAATCCCGAGTGGGCCATTGACTTTAACAATGAGCGCAGTAGCACGCGTTTTGCCACATGCGTAAAAAACACGCACAACTCTAACAAGTTTGTTACATGCGTAAGTGTAATTTATGTGACATGACCTAAATAGGGATGTTCCACATAGATAAAACAAAGCCCTGCCACTGATGGCTGCACAGGCGTAGGAGGCGGTATTTAACCTTCCTGGCGGTAACCCCGAACGTAGTTCGGGGTAATCCGCGCAGGAGGTTTTCTCCGGCCCTGCTGGGCCGATATTCTTAATTTTTTTTTTTGCTGGACGCAGCTAGCACTTTGCTAGCTACGCCAGCACACTGATCGCCGTCGGCCTGCGCCCGATCGCCGCTATCCGTTGCGGCGCGCGTGCCCCCCCCCCCAGACCCCGTGCGCTGCCTGGCCAATCAGTGCCAGGCAGCGCCGAGGGGTGGATCGGGACTCCCAATGACGTCACGACGTCGCTGACGTCGGTGACGTCATCCCGCCCCGTCGCCATGGACAGGATTTCCTGACCGGAGATCGCCGAGGGCGATCGAAGAGGGCGGGGGGATGCCGCTGAGCAGCGGCTATCATGTAGCGAGCCCTGGGCTCGCTACATGATTTAAAAAAAAAAAAACTACCGCGCTGCCTCCTGGCGGAATTTTTCATACCGCCAGGAGGGTTAATACTCCTTTTCCCCAATTTAAAATAAACCCGAGGTGAGAGTTATATGGAGGCTGCCATATTTATTTCCTTTAAGCAATACCAGTTGCCTGGCAGCCCTGCTGATCTTCTGCCTCTAATACTTTTAATCATTGACCCTGAACAAGCATGCAGCAGATCAGGTGTCTCTGACATTATCATCAGATCTGACAAGATTAGTTGAATGCTTCTTTCTGGTGTTATTCAGACACTACTGCAGCCAAATAGACCAACAGGACTGTCAGGCACCTGGTATTGTTTGAAAGGAAGCAAATATGGCATCCTCCCTATACCTCTCACTTCCGGTTCACTTTAACGAGATTCTAATAAGGCGACTATTTAAAAGAAAGAGCTGAACTAATAGCGTATTTATGGCGGCGGATGGTTCATTTGCCAGGGGTGATTTTACTATGAGAAGTCAGTGCAGAGTGCCAGTCATACCCAATCCTGGCAGAAATTGGCAGCTACCGAGAGGACTGGAGACAAACGAACAGCGGGACTGGAGCGAGTTTAAATTCTAACAGTTTGCATTGGATTTTCCTATCACAATTGAATTCTATGTTTTATAAGAAGGAAGCAGAGAGCAGCGTATCGGGTAAGTATAGTGCAATCTGACTGCAGCCATTATTAGTTGGGTTTAGCAGTGTATTCAGATTCAGGGCAGCATACGCAATGTAGCGTTTTCATTTAAAGGATAATTCTACCTGGCACTGAAAATAATATATTGCTAAGCTAAAATTACACAATGCATGTTGTTATTCCCTTTTTTGGTTGCTGATTAGGCCCACCAGTGACCTGTGCAGGCGATCAATGGTCTCACTTTGAAGGTTAATGTGAAACTAGGTCAAACTGTTTATGGAGTGAGACTTATAGGATACCCGAAGTGACATGTGACATGATGAGATAGACATGTGTATGTACAGTGCCAAGCACACAAATAACTAGGCTGTGTTCCTTTTTTTCTGTCTCTGCCTGAAAGAGTTAAATATCAGGTATGTAAGTGGCTGGCTCAGTCCTGACTCAGACAGGAAGTGACTACAGTGTGACCCTCACTGATAAGAAATTCCAAGTTTAAAACACTTTCTTAGCAGAAAATGGCTTCTGAGAGCAGGAAAGGATTAAAGGGGGTCAATAGTTCATAGATTATAGCTCTGGCATACTTCAATGAATGTGTCATTGAACAAAAACAATAAAACAGTTAAAACTTAAAAAGTAGATTTAAACATAAAATAAAACTGTGGAATATCTTAAAAAGTCATTTTTAGAATAAGGAAGATGGATACAATTGTTTATTTCATTTGTTTATTTTTGCCTCGAGGGTGTCCTTTAAGACCTGTACCCACCACGCAATTTTTCCGATAAGCGCAATTTTTTTGAAGCGATGAACGGTCATTTCCGCTATCTTGTGATGTAGGTACAAGTGTGCGATCACGGGAATGACGTTTAGCGACGCATGCTGATAATGGCCGTCACAGCGGATCTTTAAGATACCAGGGTCCACATGCAATTCACTTTTTCACCTAAGTTTTCTCCTAGGAGATAATTTTTCAACTTCTTTTTAAAGGGAATCAGAGCTTAAAATTTAAAAAGATGTTATACCTACCTGGGGCTTCCTCCGCTCAGATCGCTCCCACGCCGCCATCCTCCGCTGGCCGCAGCTTCGGAAACCAGGTTCCCACACTTCCGTCAGTCGCAGCCAACTACGCAGGAGAAGTGCGCCCTCTAGCAGCGGCTGGAGAGATACGCCAACAGTGCACTTCTCTTACGTTAGACTGGCTCCAACTGACGGAAGTCCCGAAGCGTGGGAGCGATCCGAGCAGATGGGGCTGGAGGAAGCTGCAGGTATGTATAAAATCTTTTTAATTTTTAAGCTCTGGTAAACTTTAAAATACGTTTTCAGCATTTTGTAAATGAAAAATGTACCAAAAAGTGAGTAAAAAATACTATCAAAATTATTTTGAGATTTTTCCTACTTGTTGGTGGCTTAAAGGGATACTGTAGGGGGGTCGGGTGGAAAATGAGCTGAACTTACCCGGGGCTTCTAATGGTCCCCTGCAGACATCCTGTGTTGGCGCAGCCACTCACCGATGCTCCGGCCCCGCCTCCAGTTCACTTCTGGAATTTCTGACTTTAAAGTCAGAAAACCACTGCGCCTGCACGCCCGTATCCTTGCTCCCGCTGATGTCACCAGGAGTGTACTGCGCAGACACAGACCATACTGGGCCTGCGCTGTGCGCTCTTGATGACATCAGTGGGATCGAGGACACGGCAACGCAGGCGCAGTGGTTTTCTGACTTTAAAGTCTGAAATACCAGAAGTGAACTGGAGGCGGGGCGGAGCATTGGGGAGTGGCTGCGCGGGCACAGGATGTCTGCGGGGGACCATTAGAAGCCCCGGGTAAGTTCAGCTCATTTTCCCCCGACCCCCCTACAGTATCCCTTTAAAAGGCATTTTAGTGACAAGTTTAAAAACTCAGGAGGAAAACATAATCGCATATGGCCACAGACATCTCCATGCAAAATACTGCAATTGCTTGACTTCCCGTTCACGTCCGTCATGCGCCGTCGTGTAATGTTGCGTGACGTCACATGAAGGAAGAGGAATTGCTGAATGCTTGTTGTCAAGGGGGCGTCGCTGGACCTGCCACTGCCAGGTGGTGAGTACTCAACTGTAGACTTGAGCTTCGCCCCCCACTGTTCCTGCCTCAATAAGAAGCTTCCATAAGCTTCCCTGACCATTTATTCATTCATCGTTCATTCAATTCTCAGGAGATGGGATTTGGCGGGTGGGATTGTTGGGGAGATAGCCACACGCTTTTTGGGTAGATGGGGAGGGTGGCTACCCATGTTATTTGGTGGGGGGGAGTGGAAAGTTTTACTGTCTTCACTCTTTTAATAAAGAGGGAAGGGGAAGTTGTGCCAACTGTGCTATTTGATATGGGGGATCCAAGTGAAGCTAACTTGTTATGGGGAGCAGGGGCATAACTAGAAATCACTGGGCCCCCCTGCAAAACTTTGGATGGGGCCCCCTCCTGCCAAAGAATGGGGTAGAAAGACTGTGGGTAGAACAGTGCTGTACACAAGACCCTGCTGAACGCTGCATAGGGACTGTCTACAAATCTTTGTCTTCAAAACTTTTTATGATTCGTTATCAGTGGAAGAGTAGATGCAGTCATTAGAACAATTATGCAGAGAGCAGAAAGTTCTTTCTCTTCTTGCCCTTAGTTATCAGTCTCTCAGGATGGGACCCCCTGTGGCTGCATCCCTTGCAGGGTCTATTGTTACGCCCCTGATGGGGAGCTACTTTCCTTATGCTGGGAATACACAATGTGTTTCTGCCGCTCCATTCTCCACTCCATCATTTTTGCCACTTGATTCTCCACTCGATTCTCTTATCTTCTTAGCTTGGTTTTCTTATCTTTTTCCATTCACTTCTATCAGAAATCGAGCGGCAAAACGTTCGAACATGAGATCGGACATGTCGGAAATTAGCTATCGAACCCATCTATCTGCTGCAAAAAATGCATCGTGTATTCCCAGCAGGGGCGTACCTAGAAATCCCCGGGCCCCCCTGCAAAAAGAAAAAAAATCCGCCCCCCCCCCCCCCAGGGCCCACTCAGGGACTTTTGGGGGGCAGGAGGAGTCGCAGCATAAGAGGAGAGTGTAGCAGCAGCAGTGGCGGCAAGCTGAGTACATTACCTCCTTCTCGCTGGAGGTCTTCCGATCTCTAAGAGCAACTTCCTGTTTACACAGGAAGTTGCATGAAGCTCTTAGAGAACGGAAGACTTCCGGCGAAAAGGAGGTAATGTATTCAGCCTGCCGCCGCCGCTGCTTCTGCCCGCTGCCACCAATGGTTGCTGGAGGGGGAGCGCTGAGAGGAGAGCCCGAGGTGAGGGAGGAGGGGGAATTTCCCCCCTCCCCACTGATCTGCAACACTCTCCTCTTATGCTGCGACCCCTCCTGCCCCCCAAAAGTCCCTGAGTTGGCCCTAGGGAGCCCCCTGCGATGGCAGGGGTTGCATCCCCTCTTGTTACGCCAGTGATTCCCAGCATTAGGGAGGAGTATTGTGGTAGCATGTGATCACTTTTCTGTGTGTGTGTGGGGGGGGGGGGGCTGCACTTGTTAGTGGGAGGGAGTAGAGGATGATGATGGTAACAACATCCTAAGTGAGAGGACAGGAATAGATGTTGATGGGGCCACATTAGTAGTGAAGAAAAGCTATGGAGGGAGAAGGAACTAAGGTTTCCACTCTTGTTACTGGAGGGAGGGAAGGATATGGTGCACTATTTTTCTGACTTTAGGGGTTACCATGGGGGATGGGGTTGTAGCACAGGAGGCACCATCAAAGTTTGCTGGGGGCCCTATTATTTGTAGTTGGCAGAATGGAGGGGAGGAGAGTTCGATGAACTTTGGGAAACTGTTCACACACTTTAAAGCAAATTAATTGTATGTGAAGATTAAGGAATTGTATGTAGCAATGATATATCAGATGTCACTGCTACTGATCAAATGCAGTGATTGCCCAATGATGGCCAATTGGCAGCAGTTAGCAAAAGGAGCAGCGAGCAGCTGTAATTGACCGGTCCGGTGCCAGCGCCCCCGCCTGATTGGTTGCATGCCAAAGCTTCCCCTTAGACTGGCCATGGTGATCTCTCAGGGGTGATGGGTTTATACCATAGCATGCCTTGATAAGAGGCAAATACCAACACCTCACCTGTTTGTGATGTCACAGGGAAGGGGGCAGCTGGCACCTGTTGAATGAGGATGGGGATGTGTGGATAAGGAGGGGGGTGTCTGTGCCAGGAAGGGGGGGAGGAGTCAGGCACAAGGTGGCCCAAGCTGTTTGTTCAAACCCTGTATCCTAGATTTTGCTGCCTGAATCATGTGATTCAGGTGGCTTCACTGTAGGTCCGCCCATGACTGCAAGAAGGAACCACTATTAACTATGGGGGGGGGGGGGGGGGACAAAATGGCCACATAATGCTGTTACTTTGGGGGGAGGAAGGGGTACTTAAGCCCCTCCTGCTGCATTCGGCACCTAATGCTGCTTTATGGGGAAGGAGGATATTGGAAGGGGAGTGGGGTGTGTTAATTTTTGCCCATGGCCCATTTTATCTAGAACTGGTCCTGCACAGGGCATGTTTTTTTCCATGTTTCTGATTGTTGTGCTTCCTGCTGGCTCTAGTTAGTGTGTCGCCCATGGCTTATTTTTAAAAGCTTTACTTAATCAACTCACCGCAGGGGTAGAAAAAATTGCAAACAGGATGTATAGCAGGAGCGCACCCAACAGGGACTCTGTGAAGGTTGGTTTGGCAATCATAGCAACACTTGCCTTTAGGCGGAGTCCTCCTTTAAAATCCATATGCCACGCTGCGGTGGGATCACGCTGACACGCCTGTTACGTGAAAGATGAGTAGTTTCTGCTCAGCCGCCCGGGGAGATAATATGCTATATGGAAGTTAAGTACCAGCATTGACTCATATTCTATTCAGATCATGTAATCCCAAAGGCCCTGCTCTAATATTTAAGGCTGGAGATATATTTTTGCTATTTAAACCTGGGAGCGATGCAATTAATGTTTCTTATTATATAGAAGTGGGTGAGTGCTTCCCATAGGCTTGAAATCCCTGTCAGTGGCTTATTATTTCATATGTAATAGAAATAAGCATCATTAATCCAGAGATAATGTATAGTGTGGTGCAGAAAAGGGTAACTAGCTGAGGCAAGTATTCATTTATTTATTGTTCTTGTGAGCTATACAGGAAGCTGGTTAACCAAATACCAGCTACACATCTCTCTTCCTCTCTTTAAAGTGAACCTCCAGACAAAAATCTACTCAGCAGCACTGAAAAGGCTTAGTGTTTCTTTAACAGTTTCACAGCATCAGAACTTTGTTTTCTTACCCAAGCCTCATTTTTAGCTGCACAGAAGAAAACTGCCCGGGCATTTTTCCCCTGATGCTGTGCAAAGCATGATGGGATTTCTGATGTCGTTGTTCTCCTTCTGCTGTTTTATCGCAATTATTTTTTAATTTTTTATTTGAGATTTGAAGCCTAGCGCACGCAGCTGGGAGGGGTGTGTTAGAAATCACCTTTTGCTCCGGCACCAGCACCCCCTTAGAGGTGCACCTCACAGAATGTGAGCTGACGCGACTCTCCTCACAGCACGCATTATAGGAGATAGACTTTCTTAGGCATCTTCAAGTTCCAATGTGTTCATTCAGTAAACAGATATACAGATACAGTTCGTTACATCTTAGCAAAGCAGATTCTTGCGTTGCGTTCCAGCTTCGTGATTACCTTCCTGCTGAAGGTAATCAGATCCTCTTATATCTATACTATGTTACATCTAGACTACCTATGTACAGCATACATTATATCAGATTGCATAAATAAAGGAAAGTACTTAGGGTTCCAGTCAGCAGATAGAGAGCGTAAAAGTAAAAGTGCCCTCCGTTGGCAAATCATGAACTTTAATACTGACCAGGAAAGAGTTAATCGTGACCTCATCTGAGCCCTCCCCCAAAAAAACAAAACCGACTTTGCTCAGACCCCTCGTGGTGTCATAATACCCACCTACTTGATTAATATTCTATGATCCCTTTTCCCTACATACAGGAATGTTATGTTTGGAAAATATGGCCTATGTTGATTGTTCCCGTAGTCCATTTATCTGGGGCAGTGTAGGCCTAAGACCTTGGACTAGGAACATCTTCTCAGTATCTTCTTGTATCATCTGCTTCAGGCAGACACTGAGATGCTTCTGCCTGCATCACGAGAAACTCTATTTAAAGGTCTACTCTGCGAACAAGCTTTTTACCTAAAACTCAGTCCAAATAACTGAGGCCTACTTAAATTATAACAGGGTGATCAGGACACAGGACAGTTGGAACTTTATTCTCATGCTCCCTGTCACCTCCTTTGAACCAAAAAGATGGCTGCCCCATGAAAAAGATGGCTGCCCCATGAAATCACAAACATTTGCCTGTTCTTTTAAAACTGGGTGGGTATGAGATTGTATTACCTAACTATTTTAATTAACATAACTAATGCAACTTAATGTCAGTATGTTTGTTTAGGCTTTAAGTTCTCCTTTAATTATTTTTCTTAAAGTAAACCTGAAGCGAAAATAAACTTTTCAGCCTTATTTCTTCTATCCTATAAGTTCCTATACCTGTTCTAATGTGCCATGGATTACTGCAGCCTTTTCTAGTTGCACTGTCTCTGTAATATATCTAATCTTCTTTTCTTTGTCAAACTTTTTTGACCCAGAGAGGAATGTACTGCCTCTGCTGTGATAGGAAGAAGTTATGCACTTGCCCCCTGCAGACTCTGTGTGTGCTTTGCTTATTAGTCACAGACAGCTCTCTGCTCTCAATTTCAGCTTGTCTGAGGGGGGAAGGAGCTGCCCATTGCTGAAAAACTGTGAGAATCCCTGACTGGAGTGTAGATGGATGCACTATGTAATAAAAACTTGTAGTATACTGTAACATTATATATATATATATATATATATATATATATATATATATATATATATATATATATATATATAAAAATACATATATATATATATAAAAAATACATATATATACATATATATATATATATATATATATATATATATATAAAGAACAACGAGGAGTTGCAGCACACAGCTCTTTGTTTATTCAGAGCAATTTCAGGTTATAAACAATAGCAGACAGTTTCGGTCGTCCCCGACCTTCATCAATGCATTGATGAAGGTCGGGGACGACCGAAACTGTCTGCTATTGTTTATAACCTGAAATTGCTCTGAATAAACAAAGAGCTGTGTGCTGCAACTCCTCGTTGTTCTTTATTGATATTTGGGGATTGGGCCACCCCAGTTGCTTGCACACTCGACGTGAGGCTTGTGACAGCTGCTGACCCCCTCTGGAACTTATATATATATATATATATATATATATATATATACGCACACATACATCACTTCCTGGTTAGCGGCCATGTTTTTTATTTGTAAACACTGCCTAAAACTGGCGATTAAAAGCAAGGATCGCAGCGCGGTACGGCAGAAACGGCAAAGAGGGATCCAGGAGATCACAGTGACTCGATTGGTATGCTTTTTATTGTACAAATCGGACAGTACAGATTCTCTTTAACCAGTTCACCACTAATGCTAGGTTTACACAATGCAATTTTCTGACAGATTTACTGTCAGATCGATTATTTCCAACTTGTCCGATCTGATTTCCGATCGATTTTTCGATCAACTTTTTGTTCACTTCTATGGAAAATCGTTCAAAAAAATCGGTCAGAAATCACATCGGGAATCCCTCTCTCTCTTTTTACCTCAGAGATAGCGACAAATATTGTCGCTAATCTCGGGGGGGCTACGGGGGGCAGAGAGCGGTGGTTGGGGGACACAGGCATGTCATGAGGCAGAGAACATGGCTCTGTGTCCCATCTGCCCTCCATCTGCCCACCTCGGGTTCTCTGTAATGCATTTGGACATTGAGTATCATTATTATCCTTCATTTGCCAATAAAATGCATATGTTTGAAATATTGCTATAATATTATCATTCCCGATCGTGTCTCGGCCGCACTGGTTTCAGCATCGCTCTCCATCTGTAATATATTAGTATTCTGCGACGGTTCGCTCTTTAATAATAGAAACTCATCTGTTGAGTTTTATGATCTGGCTATAGCACTAGCAGCAAAGGCATTCTGCGATGCGAATGAGACGGCTCCTATAATACGACAGCCCGGGCTGTGTGTCTGATAGCATCCCTGTGTGCCTTGCATTTGGCCCTGCGCTTTGGAAGGTAAAGTTCCCTTATCTTATCTCCATCTGCACACAACAACCAGCCTCTCTTCCAATTCAGTCTTAATCTCCTTAGTAAATAATACAGATATTTTCCCCATAACAAAAAAAAATAGAGCTGCCAGATTGGGTTTGATAAAAGCTCTCATTTACACACCATTCTTTTTCAGCCCCGGCCTGATTTCCCATAATCTCTTTAGCTTATCAGGCAAGGCCTTTTCACATTTAGCCATGGTGTGGTTGCTATAACCAAGCTATTATTATTAAACAAAAAAAAATCTCGCGGGCTACAGCTGTCTTTTTGAATAGATATGTGACCTTATTGTCCCCGTCTCTATTTTCCCAAATTGAAGACAAATTATTGTTGTGTTGTCCAATTTCACCGCGTATCGGGGCTACTGCAAGGAAGTGGCTTAAAATAGGTTATTAATTGGTCATGAGCCTAGAGGCAGTAGTGCAGTACAGCGCCATCGTGTCGCATAATTCCGAGACAATAGACCCGGTTTTTATAATTAAAGCTCCGTGCGGCGCTATGTAAAATATAGTTGACAAAAAAAAAAAAAAAAAAAAGGGAGGAAAAAAAATTCTTTCTAGGTATCGACTAAATGAGTTCATTTCTTGAACATCTGGTAGCAATTAAAATCAATGCTCAAGGATGGCGGCAATTAAAAATTAGCAGTGTTTTGACATTTCTGGTGTATTTTTTTTCCAAAGCGGCAATATTTCTGTTTGTAGGAAAATAGAATTATATAGGTTGCATGCCTAAAGGTAGCGGTGTTGTGCCACCCGCAGTTCCCCTGCCCCCCACCCTGCCACCTGCACTATTGAGAGAGGTAGGGGGTTACCAGCGGGTATAGAAATTACTCAAAGATCGGTGGGTGGTTGAAGATCTCGGCAATCATCTAGGGTCTATCCCTCTGGTAGGTGGAACTGATCAGCTGGATTGGGTCTAAAGTGATCTGAGCAGTAATTTTGTTCTAAATTGCCAAACAAATCTCCTCCTAAGGGAGGTTTGTAAGCTGTGCACACTGAGGGGTAAAAATCAGACATTTACCTTTTTGGGGGGCTTCTCCGTAGCCCCCCAATCTATTTGGACGCTTCTATCTTCTCTCCTCCATGCCGCATGGCAGCAGATCAATGTTGCTCTCCACGGTCTCGTGATCACCGGTAACCCATGATCACGAGCTGTTTTTCCTGATCACGAGCCCGGATTCTGATTTCGTGATTACCTCTCGATCATGGATTCAGTTCCGCATGCACTCGTGATCGTGGTTCAAATCCGGCTCGTGATTGTGGATTTAGCCATGATCACGGCCGTGATTATAACCTGAAAACCCGCTGTTAGCGGTTAATAGCAAGGCCCCCTTACATAATACAAACACCAAATTTGCAGGATATGTTAAGTAGAACAGTGGGGATAAGGGGACATTTTTTTCCAAAAAGATCATATAGTTTTTGAGAAAATCGATTTTATAGTTTCAAATGAAAATAGTATACATTTAAATGCGGTAAATGACAGTTAATGTATTTACCGCATTTACATGTATATTTTTTTTCCTTTGAAACATCCTTTGAAACTTTAAAATCGATTTTCTCAAAAACTATAAGGTCTTTTTGCAAAGAAATCTTCACCTTGTTGTTGTTCCCACTGTTCTACTTTACATATGCTAAATATTTGGTGTTTATATTATGTAAGGGGGCTTTGCTATTAACCGCTAAAGACGGCGGGTTTTGGCGGGTTTTTAATCACGAATACTTTTTTTCATTTGAAACTTTAAAATTGATTTTCTCAAAAAGTATAAGGTTTTTGAATTTTGAATTTTTTTTAAGTTATAGCCACTGACCACCATTATAATCCATGCAATTTGGGTGATTGTAGCAGGGGCTAACCTAGAAATCCCCGGGCCCCCCTGCAAAAAAAAAAAGTCCGCCCCCCCCCAGGGCCTGCTCAGGGACTTTTGGGGGGCAGGAGGGGTCGCAACATAAGAGCAGAGTGTGGCAGATCGGTGGGGAGGGGGGAAATCCCCCCCTCCCTCACCTCGGGCTCTCCACTCAGCGCTCCCCCTCCTGCAATCATTGGTGGCAGCGGGCAGCAGCAGCAGCGGCGGTAGGCTGAATACATGACCTCCTTCTCGCCGGAGCTCTTCCGTTCTCTAAGAGCAACTTCCTGTTTACACAGGAAATTGCATGAAGCTCTTAGAGAACGGAAGAGCTCCGGCGAGAAGGAGGTAATGTATTCAGCCTGCCGCCACCGCCGCTGCTGCCACGAACACCACCAATCATTGCAGGATGAGAGCGCTGAGAGGAGAGCCCAAGGTGAGGGAGGGGGGGGGGGGAATTTCCACCCTCCCCACCGATCTGCCACACTCT
Organism: Hyperolius riggenbachi; assembly: GCF_040937935.1. Lineage (NCBI taxonomy): Eukaryota > Metazoa > Chordata > Amphibia > Anura > Hyperoliidae > Hyperolius > Hyperolius riggenbachi. The sequence continues at coordinate 489,042,176 of NC_090649.1, forward strand.
CCTCTTATGCCAGGGGTCTCAAACTCAATTTACCTGGGGGCCGCAGGAGGCAAAGTCAGGATGAGGCTGGGCCGCATAAGGGATTTCACGTGTCCCCGCCGCAAAACGAGGGCTGACCCAAATCGCCCGGGGGGCAAACCGCCGGCATTTCCTGGAAGGGGCAGAGCTTTCAGCTTCAGCTCTGCCCCTCCTGATGTCAATCGCGGCGGATCGCCGCTTCTGCCCGCCCCTCTCACTCTTCCTTCACAGAGAGGGGCGGGGAGAGGTGGCGATCCGTGCGGCGATTGACGTCAGGAGGGGCAGAGCTACAACTGGAAGCTCTGCCCCTCAGCGCAGTCGTGGATGTTAGCCCAGGGGATTTGGGGACTCTGCAGCCCTCGTTTAGCGGCGGGGATGCGGTGGATTTCTTGGGAGCACTAAAGCGAACTATAAGGTAAAATAGGCAAAAATAGTTTGCTTCTGTGTCTCTTTTGCCGGCGGGGGCCACAAAATATTGTATCGAGGGCCGCAAATGGCCCGTGGGCCGCGAGTTTGAGACCCCTGTCTTATGCTTCGACCCCTCCTGCACCCCAAAAGTCCCCGAATTCGGAACTCCGATTCAAATCCGGATCATGATCACAGCGTATTCTGCTGTGGCCGGATTTACTCGAATTCTTGATTGGGGGTATCGGAGCATCACTGCCGCAGATTCCGCTCAGTTATTTGTATGTCCCTGGCCGCACAATGCATGCCGGAAAATGTCGTTCCCATTGATGTCAATACAGATTAAACCACATGAAAGAGAACTACGTCTCCCAGCATGCATCATGAATCCCCGGCATGCACCTACCAGGGACATAGGAGAAAACTGCTGGAACTGTGCAGCCCCCAGGTAAGAAAATGCCTGATGGGATCTGCCAGAGACCATTACTGCAATGTGGCGGCACAATCATAATTTCAATCTATTTCTATCTCAAATCGTATAAAACAATTGATCCAGCATGCTGGAAATGTCTCACTCTAAAGGGCTCAGTTGGGTAATCAGCAGTAGTGGCATTTCGATTTCCCAATGATCTGATGGATCCCCAACCAGTCTCCCCCATGTGTAATGTGTACCACCCAGGCATGTGGTGAGCGTGGCGGCGGTGCTTAAAGAGGAACTCCATTGAAAATAGCATAATGAACAAAAGTGCTTCATTTTTACAATAATTATGTATAAATTATTTAGTCAGTGTTTTCCCATTGTAAACTCTTTCCTCTCCCTGATTTACATTCTGACATTTATCACATGGTGACATTTTTACTACTGGCAGGTGAAGTCAGTGGAAGGAGATGCTGCTTGCTTTTTTGGCAGTTGGAAACAGCTGTAAACAGCTGTTATTTCCCACAATGCAACAAGGCTCCTACAGTGTGATGTCAGGACCTCAGAGCTGGGAGGCGCTGACATCGCACTGTGGGAGGGGTTTCAATAACAATATGACGCATACAGAGCCCCCTGATGATCCGTTTGTGAAAAGGAATAGATGTCTCATGGGAAAGGGGGTATCGGCTACTGATTGGGATGAAGTATAATTCTTGGTTACGGTTTCTATTCAAGATTACCTGTCCACCGGCGTGCCTCATTATTTATTGTGTTTATAAAGCGCCAACATATTACGCAGCGCCTCCTCCAGGGTCCCATGTCTTCTCTCTATCGCTGCCAGGGGTGTCTGTGTGCCGTGACAAAAAATGATTAGTCATCTGATTCCTTTAGAAATCAAACACATATGGAATAATGTTAGTTGACATAAAACAATAACATTTCTGTAGCGCTTTTCTCCCATTGGACTCAAAACCAGTGATGCTCAACTCCGTACTCGGATGAAATCCGGATAGTTGTTATCTGGATTTCATCCGGTTAATTGCAATCACCTGTGCGGGGTGGGCGGGGGGAGGTCAGTCTTGCCTATCTGACGTCTTCTTAGGTCCGTCCCTCGGCGCCTCCCACAATGCGGTCCACGCGGCGGTCACGTGATTACAAACACTTCCTCCTCCCGGGTTGAAGGAGGAAGTGTTTGTAGTGACGTGACGCACGTGGGAGGCGCCGAGGGACGGACCTAAGAATACGTCAGATAGGTAAGATTGACCAGTGGGGGAGGGGGGTAGGCCAGAATGAAAAGGTGAGCTTTAAGGGCCTTCTTGAAGATGTTGAAGGAGTGGGCTGCCCTAATAGGTGGCGTTAGGAAGCTACATAGTGTTATAGCAGCTCTTGAGAAGTCCTGGAGGCGTGCATGGGACTGGGTGATGTGGGGAGCAGTCAGGTGAAGCTCATTGGAAGAGCGGGGTGAGCGGCTAGGTGTGTACCTCTGAGTAAGATCAGAAATGTAGGTTGGACAGGTATTATTATTACTATTATTATTATTATTATTATTATTATTATAAGAAATTACACATTTGTGAAAATTGCATAGTGGAAATCACTGCATGAACTCAGGAATGTTACCAAAATCCATTGTCTGTGAACATAGTTCATCGCTGAATCTACAAATGCATGTTCAAATTCTACCATGCAAAGAAAGCACCATATATTAACATGACCCAAAAACAACACCACCTTCTCTGGGCTTGAGTTTATTTAAATGAAAGGACAACTATTGTGAAAAATTGTAAAAAGTCAAATACATCCATATAAATGTTCATTTCTCCCACAGTAAAATGCATTATATTTTTTTCACTGTTGCTGTCACTTATAGTAGGTGGTAAAATCTGACAGATCAGTCTGTCTCCTCATGGGGGATAATTACTTTATTTACAATAGCACTTACTAAATGGCAGTTGCTCAGTGTGCAAATGAGAAGGGAAGCTGGTGGACATCTTTTTCCAGCTTCTTTTCCAGGGAGTACTTTTGTAAAGAATAAGGGTAACACTGAGAATCTCCCATGAGAAGATGGACTAGTCCAAGATCTGTCAGATGTGTCAGCTTTTTACTACCTACTTACTGCAATCAATATAGGAAAAATGTAATTTACAGTGCATTTTACTTGAGGAGAAATGCACATTTTATAGACATATTTTAGATTGTATTATTTTTTTGCGATAGTGGAAATTTGTCCTGTGGTCTGGAAAATGAAAATGTGAAATTCTTTTTATAAATAATAGATACTTCATTTTCCAAACTAAAGAGGAGAAGGACTACCTGGCTTGTTCTCAGCGCACAATTTAAAAGTCAGTATCCACAATGGTATAGACATGCATTAGTGCAAATTGTGTGGGTAGTCTGTGTACCTTAGAGCACAATGTTAATGCTGAACAATATATATACACATGGCCCGGCCTTTGACCTGAGTGACCGGAACGATTACTCAGGGTGCCGGTTTTTAAGGGCGTATGTGTAGAGGACAGTGTCGCCCCTTGCCGTCCCGCTGTCACAGTGTGGCCCCTTGCCGCCCCGCTGTCTCTCCCTGCCTCCGCTCCATCTGTAATTAGAGCAGGGCTACAAGAAAATGGCCACCAATGTGCAGATCTGCTCTAACTACAGATGGAGCAGAGGCAGGGAGAGAAAACAGACGTCAGCGCTGGAAAGCGGAAGTCAAGTGAGTCATTCCCTGCCCGCTGCCACTGCCGTAGAAGGGGGGGACTTGGGGGCAACTATACTACCTATACGGGGCAAATATACTACCTACACTGGGGGCAACTATTCTACCTATACGGGGGCAACTATACCCTATACTGGTGGTAGCTATACTAGCTAACTATATGGGGGCAACTATGCTGCCTCTATGGGGGCAATGATACTTCCTATACTGGGGGCAACTATATAAGCTACCTAAAGTAGGGCAACTGTACTGGCTACATACACTTGGACAACTATACTAGCTACATATATCGGGAAAACTATACTAGCTACCTATACTCGGGCAACTATACTAGCACAGGGGGAATTATACTACCTATACTGAGGGCAACTATACTAGCTACCTTTACTGTTGCAACTATACTACCTATGCTTGGCTACCTATACTGAGGGCACCAACACCTGACTTTCTATACTAGGGGGTGGGGGGGAACTAAAGTTGAAGAGAAATTGAGAGCCCAATATGGTGTAGTATGTCAAAATTGATTGGATAAATGAAACAGTGAGATGGTAATACTCACAAACACGGGTTACCACCTAGGTAACCACTCATTAGGCAGGTGAGGAGATTAGACCTGTCCTCACTCAGGATTAAGAAGTCGCTCTCTGTAGATAGGAAGAAAGGGGGTAGATCACCCCTCCACCTGGGGTGGACTCAAATATATTGGTAGGTGAACAGAGTCGCCAGAAGGATAAAAGTACATAAAATTTTTAAAAAATTGCTGGGAGGAAGTGGTGGACTCACCTCCGTTAAAGCAGACACCAAGGACTGTAAATATATAGATATACACATTTATTGAAAATACCCCAAAGATGCAATGCGTTTCGCGGGCACAGCCCACTTCTTCAGGCAATAAGCAGGGGATAAACAACAGCAATTCAATTATAGCAAGCAGAGCACCTCTGTGGACACATTCAATAAATGTGTATATCTATATATTTACAGTCCTTGGTGTCTGCTTTAACGGAGGCGAGTCCACCACTTCCTCCCAGCAATTTTTTAAAATTTTATGTACTTTTATCCTTCTGGCGCTTCTGTTTACCTACCAATATATACTAGGGGGGGGGGGGGGGGGGCACCTATGCCTGGTTACCTATACAGAGGGAACCTACACCTGACTTCCTATACTGGGGGCATCTATAGCTGTCTATCTATACTGAGAGATGGCACCTATGCTTGGCTACCTATATTGAAGGCACCAACACATGAGATCCTATACTGAGGGCACCAATACCTGGCTATCTACCTATACTGAGTCTGAGGGCGGTTTTTCGGGGAGGGACGCACGTCGGCTTTAGTGTGCGGTGCAAATTGTTTGTGCTGTGCTATCATTCCAAATTTGGGGGGCCCTAACTGTCCCACTGATTGTTTTTATTAATATTTCTGAAAGGTTCTAGCTTTCATTTTTAAGTGTATTCAGGATAATGCACTCTTTCCATCTTTTTCGTGGTTATTCTTGGTATTTTTGTATTATACATATGTGATGTGTCACGACTTCAAAAAGGTTGGGAATCATTGTCCTAGGAGATATCTCCAGAGAAAAGGTGAATTGCATAAGGGCCTGTGTGTGTGTGTGCGTGCATGCATGCGTGAGTGTGCGTGTGTGTGTGGTGTGTGTGTGTGTGGTGTGTGTGTGTGCGTGCGTGCGTGTGTGCGTGTGTGTGTGTGTGCGTGTGCGCGTGTGTGTACACACGTGTGCAAAGAGGATGAAGGGGGGGCACCAAAATCAGGTTTTGCGCACTGTGAAACCTAAGGCCGGCCCTGTATATACAGGTTTGCAAACATCATATCCTGCCAGCCAGACAGCATATTTTCCAGGAGGGCCTTGCTTATTTCAACAACACAATGTCAAGCTGTTTCTGCACGTATTACAACAGCACGGTTCCATTGTAAAAGGATCTAGGTTCTGAACTGGTCTGTCTGGAGTCCAAAAACTGACCTGCACATTGTTTATTTATTTATTATTTTTTGTATTTATAAAACGCCAACATATTACGCAGCGCTGGACATTAGTTTAGGTTATAGTTCAAATATACATTTTCTTGGATTATAGCCTTTAAAACATGCATCAAATCGCCAGATTTTACATGTTCTAAATAGGAAAATTCCTGCTCCAACTCGTACATCCTTAGATTCATGTGCAGCCCCTTTTTATTCCATGTGTTCCATCCATGTACAATGTCCTGTTTTCATCAGCAGTTCCCTTGGGCAGCAGTAGCTCTCCACTTCCATCGTTGTTTCCCATTTGCAGCCTCGCTATTCCATTTGCAGTCTCATCTTCCATTTGCAGCCTTTTCTTCCATGTGCCGAAACCCCTCTTTCATGTGCAGCCACCCCCTGGGCAGCAGCTGCCCTAGGCTTGTGCCTGTGCTGCCTTTCCAGAAATCAAACCCTGTACTAATCCTACCCCCAGTTATTCTGAACTACAGTATGATTGGTTATCAGTCAGCATGGGGGCTTGGCTTCAATGGAGAGAGCAATTACTGTAAGTAAATACTGGTCAAATGCAGAGTTAGCTTTACCATGTTATTTTTGTCTGAGTTTTTGATGCTACTCCATCAGTCAGATATAGTTTAAAGAGAAACCGTAACCAAGAATTGAACTTCATCCCAATCAGTAGCTGATACCCCCTTTCCCATGAGAAATCTATTCCTTTTCTCACATAGACCATCAGGGGGCGCTGTATGGCTGATATTGTGGTGAAACCCCTCCCACAGTGTGATGTCAGCGCTTCACAGCTCTGAGGTCCTGACATCACACTGTGGGATCCTTGTTGCATTGTGGGAAATAACACTATTTCCAACTGCCAAAAATGCAAGCAGCATCTCCCTCCAGTGACATCATCTACCAGCAATACAAATGTCACCATGTAATAAATGTCAGAATGTAAATCATGGAAAGGAAATATTTTACATTGAGCAAACCCTGACTAAATCATTTATACTTAATGATTGTAAAAATTAAGCAAAGAATGGGATAAATCACATCTTCTAAAGAGGAAAATTGCTAAAATTGCAAAAAAAAAAAAAAATCATAAACGTATTATAAAATGATTTTCAAAGGCATTTTTGCTTGAAAAGTCAACTTTTACATTATTTTCGTGACAATTAATGTGAAATGAATACTGGCATTTTTTGCTAATCACTGCTTTTTAGGTGGTGTAACCCAGTGTTTCTCAACATTTTATTGGTATGTACCCCTTTTTAAAGCCCGTACTCGCCAAGTACCCCCTAGCATAGTAAACATTATCACAAGTACCCCTTGACAAATATATATTTAATCTTAGTACATGATAATTTGTTCTAAACAATTTCTAAGCATTTACTATTGCTTTTAATCAGCTAAAACACTAATTTGGTGTTGTTTAAATAAGATTTATAATTTTCTAAAGCTCTAAAATTGTTATTCTTGGTTAAGTAAATCAAGCCCGAGTACCCCTTGGAACCATTAGAAGTACCAGATGGGGTTCCAGTTGAGAACCTAGGGTGTAACCAATAGCCAGCATTTGGCTATATAACAGCTGAGTGTGGTGGCAGAGTGCTGTACCTGCCAAGCATGGCCAGTGATGAGATGTAAATTAGGAGGTGTAGGCCCATCCCTTAGATATTATACAGCCAAGCGTCCACGCCAAAATGACATACCATGCGCCAAGGAGAGGCTTATAACCACTGATTTACATTGCATCTATGGATATGTGCAAATAAACTTGCATTCTAAAGCCACGATTAAATCACTCATCCCCCTTACATGCCCATATATGGCAACTAAAGGGGAGGTGGTTCAATCTGACCGGCACTGAGGAGGAGGTGAGGATTTCTGAACTGGTATAGCAGATATTTTTTTTTATTATTTGCCAATATTACATTTTTTACAAAACTTTTTATACCTATACTATTTGAATGAATGTTCTATTAAATAACATGTAAAAATAAAAATTACTTGGGGGGGGGGGGGGGGGGGCCTTAAAGTTTATACTCTAAATAAACAAATCAGAGCTACGGATGACCTCACCGCCACCTGCGAAAAGGGACCTTAGTGAAAGTGATTGACGGCTGTAAGTAAGAGCTTAAGCTGTATGGCCTACCTGAAAAATGTTAAGTAATGGCTGCAAAAAGAAGCAAGGTGCTAATTCTGACCTCTTCAACCCAAACTAGTTCTACTCACTTCAAACCCGTAGATGACCTCAGATTCACAGTCTGGAGGTAAATGCTCTTAAGCTTTGGAGAATGTGACGGGTTTTACTTCCTTGTGGTAGCCTTTCGTGTTTTTGTCTTGTAGTTTTTCTTTCCTTTTTCTTCTTCTTTTGTTGTTTCTGTGTGTGTCAAACATGAACAGAGCTGGCCGATGTAAAGACACCAGCAGCGCCAAACATGTTATTTTTTAAACCCTCCAATCGTTTTAGTTGCCTACATAGTTTATGTCTTTCCTTGGTGGGGATTTTAGAGAGACAGGCGCATATTTTCTCCTAGGACATAATTTTTTTATCTTCTATTTAAAATAACTTACAATCACTTTTTTACTAAAAAAGTACTAAAACGTAGGTAAAACAAAAGTGCTATCAAAATTATTTTGAGTATTTTCTTCCTTTCTGGGGCCTTAAAGCGGTATCGTCACCATAAAAATCAAATTTCAACAGCAACTGGTCTGAGTGTATTAAGTGATAAAGATGCTAATCCTGCATTCAAAACTTTCAAAACTTTTTCTGCTGTTATGATTTGGAGTTATCACATACTTAAGGAGCACTGGCCCTTTAGTAGTCGGTGCCAAAGAATTGCATGCTGGGGGTTCTTTTTATCTATAATGCATTCCTCCTCTTTTCTTTATTTCCCTGCCAGCTGCTTATCTGAAACCTAATCCCCTACTCACTTGTGTTTACAAGCAAGGCTGAGGCGACTCAGCGATTGGAGGAGACAAGAAAAAAAGTAAAGGGCAGAAATGACATCACGAGTTAGCCTTAACTGTGGGCAAAAGACATGGCCACCACCAGGAACAGAATTCTTGTCATTTACTATATAACATTCACTGAAATCAAAACGTGGACAGTATAATACATGTGTTATGTAAGAAGATCAAGCATTTATCTACTTATATATGTGTTGTTTTTTTCCCTGGCATAGTATGGCTGATCCTACTGCTTTAAAAGTCATTTTATTGACACGTTTAAAAATATCACCTAGTAGAAAAATCAGGAGAAAAATAAAAAGTGAATTGCATATGAGCCACTATACTGGCCTATATGGAATTCATTCTTTCTCCCAGGTGATATTTCCACACCTTGTCATAAAACACCTTTTAAACCACCAGCAAGTAAAAAAATACTCAAAATAATGCCGATGGAACTTTTTCATCCACTTTTTTTTGTTATTTTTCAATTGTAAAATGCTGCAAAGTTATTTTAAAGAGAAGATGAAAATGATCTCCTAGGAGATAATTCAGGAGAAAAGGTGAATTGCATAAAGACTATATTGTTTTACATGGGGAAGTTTTCATTAACAAACACAAGGGTACATTTGAATGTAAAGACAATTAGAAAATGACGGGATACCTCCAATGGACAGAAGCTGACACAATACAAATAATCTTGAGAGACCAGTGGCATAGCTAAGAAGTTGTGGGCCCAGATGCAAGTTTTACAATGGCGCCCCCAAGCACTCTATAATATACATAGCAATTGATACGGTGCACCAAAACCTGCCAATGGCATTGGCAACTACAGTGTCAGAGGTGCAAGAAGGGGATGGGGAACAGTTTGTTAATAATTACCACTATTGAAAGTATCTATAAAAGTTATTATTATGAGCACAGGACCAATAGAGAGCTAATACTGTAGTTGATGATGGGCCCTTCGGGGCCCCTCTGGCTCAAGGGCCCTGATGCGGTCGCAACCTTTGCAACCCCTATTGCTACACCCCTGTGAAAGACGACCTTCCAGGAACACCAGGCACAGAGAAGACAAAAGTAAAAATCATGAGCCAAATAGTGTGACCTTGTAAATCATCAAAACATATGCAATGATAAAAACCCCTACTCACTCACTACTCACAAATCAGGTTGCAAAGGGGTGCAACCACCAATTAAGGCCTACAGAAAATTGCCAGTCTCTGCTCTGGATCGGGTCACAGGAAGTTCGAGATTTCAGTGGTCGTCCTCTTGAGTAGCTCTTGTAGTTTTGAAGAAACAAAAAAAACAAAAAATACAAAAACTACATCCTCCCAACAGAGGTGTCGAAAAAGTTACTATTAGTTGGAAGCGCCCAGAAGATATAAAATATAGTAAAAACTGTTTTTAAAAGAGAGAATTGTTGGCTTACCTCTCTCAAAGATACACACCAGTCATTAATGGTGGAAATTATTTCAATTTTATTGCACAAAAACAATGGCAGTGGCACATTAGCAAGTCCACCCATCTGTGTTAAATATACAACAGAGTATTCGCACTTAGTGCAAATGTATGCATTGACTTTCCAACTGGCAAGTTCATGACACATGTAGGACCGCAAATATTTGGACAAAGACAACTTTTTTCTAATTTTTGTTCTGTACATTGCCACAATGAATTTTAAATGAAACACCTCAAATGCAGTCAAGTACAGACTTGAAGTGCCTGAGTTCACCAGTGCTTGCTTCCTTTCTCAGGATGTACCAAACTGTAGATTTTGCCACTCCTAATATTGTAGCAATTTCTTGGATGTGTTTTTTCTGTTTTTTCAGTTTAAAGCGGATCCGAGATGAAAAACTAACTATAACAAGTAGCTTCTCTGTATATCTTATCTAAAGTTTAGATCGTTTACACAGCAAATCTAGCTGCAAGCAGCTTCAACAGTTTACGATTATTTATTCCTGTGATACAATGAGGGCAGCCATGTTCTCTTTGTCACATAACACACAGGCAAACTGTTTACATCTCCACCCCTCAGCCTGTGAAAACTTCACTCCTTCCTCCTCTCCTCTGCCTCGGAAATCTCTGGCTAGTAACCTCCTCCTCTTCCTGCCCAGACTGAGCTCCCCTAAGCCCTTGCTACATAAGTCTGAGAGTGCCAAGGCACTGGAGAAAGCTGTGGGCAAGGCTTGTTTAGTTTATATGGAATTAGCGTACTAAACAAACCAAAAAAAAAGTATTTGGCTTGAGGAATGCCCTATAAACTATATGTAAGGAACAGAATTATGCAATGAGTAAAAGTTCATCTCAGATCCACTTTAAGGATGGATCCTTTCACCTGCGTAGAGATCTTCTTTGACTGCATGTTGTCTGTTCACAGCAAAATCTTCCATATGCAAGCACCACACCTCAAATCAACTTTATATATTCTTGTGATACATATATTTTGCCCACACCTGCCCATGAAATAGCCTTTGAGTCAACTGTCCAATTGGATGTAACTGTACAATTATACTACCAACAAAGGAATGGGTTAGTCCATTTGCTGGATAGTTTGCGCTCTAGTTCTCACTGCCAGAACACGGGATGTTTGCACCATACATCAAGTGAAAAGATATCAGTACCTTAGGTAGTAAAAGAAAAGTCCATACAGCAAATAATGGCAGGAGTTAATGATGACCTGATCTAACAAGCGATCATTACTCTTCATCCCGCTTCCTTAAACTCAATATGAGCAAAACGGAGATTGTGATATTTCCACCTTCGCTCTCTGTTCCACCTCCCATTGTCACAATCAATGTAGATAACACCCCAATAGCATCAACCCCCAAAGCTTGTTGCCTAGGGGTAACTCTGGACTCTGAGCTCTCCTTTAAACCACATATTAACACTTTAACTACCTCCTGCTACTTACATCTCAAAAACATTTCCAGAATCCGTCCCTTCCTTTCACAAGAAGCAACTAAAATGCTTGTGCATGCCCTAATCATCTACTGACATCTAATTGACTACTGCAACACCCTACTCTGTGCTCTACCAAAAAGCAGACTGGCACCTCTCCAACCCTACTAAACTCTGTGGCCCATCTCATCCACCTCTCTTTTAGATCCTCTGACGCAGCTTCTCTCTGCCAATCCCTCCATTGGTTACCAGTTGCCTAAAGATCTGACCCCAATATGCACAATCCTTCAGCAGATCTGACCCCAATATGCACAATCCTTCAGCAGATCTGACCCCAATATGCACAATCCTTCAGCAGATCTGACCCCAATATGCACAATCCTTCAGCAGATCTGAAAAGAAAAACCCATTTACTCACCTAGTCAGAAGACCTCCTGTCACGATCTCCTCCTGTCCCGACCTCCGGTCCCGACCTCCTTGTGGCGCGCAACTCCCACGTAGTGTTGGGCGAACATCTAGATGTTCGGGTTCGGGCCGAACAGGCCGAACATGGCCGCGATGTTCGGGTGTTCGACCCGAACTCCGAACATAATGGAAGTCAATGGGGACCCGAACTTTTGTGGTTTGTAAAGCCTCCTTACATGCTACATACCCCAAATTTACAGGGTATGTGCACCTTGGGAGTGGGTACAAGAGGAAAAAATTTTTTAGCAAAAAGAGCTTATAGTTTTTGAGAAAATCGATTTTAAAGTTTCAAAGGGAAAACTGTCTTTTAAATGCGGGAAATGTCTGTTTTCTTTGCACAGGTAACATGCTTTTTGTCGGCATGCAGTCATAAATGTAATACATATAAGAGGTTCCAGGAAAAGGGACCGGTAATGCTAACCCAGCAGCAGCACACGTGATGGAACAGGAGGAGGGTGGCGCAGGAGGAGAAGGCCACGCTTTGAGACACAACAACCCAGGCCTTGCATGAGGACAAGAAGCGTGCGGATAGCATGCTTTGTACCACCATGCAGTCATAAATGTAATAAAGATAAGTGGTTCAATAAACAGGGACCACGCGGCAACGCTAACCCAGCAGCAGCACACGTGATGGAACAGGAGGAGGCGCAGGAGGAGAAGGCCACGCTTTGTGAGACACAACAACCCAGGCCTTGCATGAGGACAAAAAGCGTGCGGATAGCATGCTTTGTACCGCCATGTAGTCATAAATGTAATAAAGATAAGAGGTTCAATAAACAGGGACCACGCGGCAACGCTAACCCAGCAGCAGCAGCAGCAGCAGCACACGTGATGGAACAGGAGGAGGCGCAGGAGGAGAAGGCCACGCTTTGTGAGACACAACAACCCAGGCCTTGCATGAGGACAAAAAGCGTGCGGATAGCATGCTTTGTACCGCCATGTAGTCATAAATGTAATAAAGATAAGAGGTTCAATAAACAGGGACCACGCGGCAACGGTAACCCAGCAGCAGCAGCAGCAGCAGCAGCACACGTGATGGAACAGGAGGAGGCGCAGGAGGAGAAGGCCACGCTTTGTGAGACACAACAACCCAGGCCTTGCATGAGGACAAAAAGCGTGCGGATAGCATGCTTTGTACCGCCATGTAGTCATAAATGTAATAAAGATAAGAGGTTCCATAAACAGGGACCACGCGGCAACGGTAACCCAGCAGCAGCAGCAGCAGCAGCAGCACACGTGATGGAACAGGAGGAGGCGCAGGAGGAGAAGGCCACGCTTTGTGAGACACAACAACCCAGGCCTTGCATGAGGACAAAAAGCGTGCGGATAGCATGCTTTGTACCGCCATGTAGTCATAAATGTAATAAAGATAAGAGGTTCCATAAACAGGGACCGGCAACGGTAACCCAGCAGCAGCAGCAGCAGCAGCAGCAGCAGCACACGTGATGGAACAGGAGGAGGCGCAGGAGGAGAAGGCCACGCTTTGTGAGACACAACAACCCAGGCCTTGCATGAGGACAAAAAGCGTGCGGATATAGCAGCAATGCTTTTTGCCGCCATGCAGTCATAAATGTAATACAGATGAGAGGTTCAATAAACAGGGACCGGAAACGCTAAACCATCCCAGATGTTCATCGGTCATGTTACTTGGTTGGGGTCCAGGAGTGTTGCGTAGTCGTTTCCAATCCAGGATTGATTCATTTTAATTTGAGTCAGACGGTCTGCATTTTCTGTGGAGAGGCGGATACGCCGATCTGTGATGATGCCTCCGGCAGCACTGAAACAGCGTTCCGACATAACGCTGGCTGCCGGGCAAGCCAGCACCTCTATTGCGTACATTGCCAGTTCGTGCCAGGTGTCTAGCTTCATGCCCGGTTTCAGGTCCAGCGGTGCCAGCCACAAATCCGTCTGTTCCTTTATTCCCCTCCAAATTTCCTCCCCTGTGTGCTGCTTATCCCCAAGGCAGATCAGCTTCAGCAACGCTTGCTGACGCATGCCAACAGCTGTGCTGCACTGCTTCCACGATCCTACTGCTGCTGGTGCTGGGTTAGCATTTCCGGATGAGGTACAGCTTTGAGATGCGTTGGAGGAGAAGGAGTCAGAGAGGTAGGTGCTGCTGTTGTTATCCAGCTGTTTGCGGCGTGGGCAACACCCGCGCCGTAGCAGGTGAGGAATCGCTGCCAGGCTCCACAAGGTTCACCCAGTGCGCGGTAAGGGAGATGTATCGACCCTGGCCGAACGCACTCGTCCAGGTGTCAGTGGTGAGGTGAACCTTGCAGGCAACGGCATTCTTCAAGCTTCGGGTTATTTAGCTGACCACGTGCTCATGCAACTCAGGCACTGCAGAGCGCGCAAAGTGGTAGCGGCTGGGAACAACGTAACGTGGGATGGCCACTGACATCATGCCCTTGAAGCTGTTTGTCTCCACCACTCGATATGGCAGCATTTCGCAGGCCAGAAGCTTGGCTATGCTGGCTGGCTGTTACTGCCACGGCCCGGGGGTCATTTGCTGGCAATTTCCTCTTGTGCTCAAACATCTCAGAGACAGACAACTCAACCGTAGCGCTGCACACCGAAGGGCTGTTGGTTGTTGTGTTTGATGAACACTGGGAGACCTCAAGAGCACTAGTCCGGAAAGTGACAGTGTCAGCATCGTCTGATGTTTGTGAATGTTGTGAACCACGCAATGGCTGGGCTACTGCTGCTGCTGAGGCGGGTCTGGTGGTGAGTCTGGTGAACCCAAGGGAGGCAGTGTTGCTGGTGGTACCCTGTCCTGCCGCGTTTGCCCACAGAGTGGGATGTTTGGATAGAATGTGGCGGCTCATGCTGGTGGTGGAGAGGTTGTTAATACTTTTCCCCCTGCTCAGGCGGGTCTTGCACACCTTGCAAATCGCCATGGTAACATCCTCAGTGCAGTCTTCAAAGAAAGCCCAGACTTTAACTGGCTGAGGACTCGGACCTCGTGCGTGATGTGCTGGTGCTGCTTAACCCACTGCTGGACGCTTGAGAGGTCATCCAAGTAATTATCTGGTCCTGTTCTTTTGGATCTGTGAGGGTTGTTGTCCTGGACAACATGGGCAGTATTGAGTGGGTTTTCTTGGGTGCTCCCCTGTGGCCTGTACGTGAACCGTCAGGGGAAACACCTCTTCCCTTGCCCCTCCCTCTTTCACCGGATTTCTTCCTCATTTCACTTATCCTTAAAGTACACGCTGACTGGCAGCAGTACAGTGGCAGTACAGAAATGCTATACAGTGGTGGGTGAGCGGTGTACCACTATTGTCAGCAGTGACACAGAGCACAATGCTATACAGTGGCGGGTGAGCGGTGTACTACTGTTCCCAGCAGACACAGAGTGGAAGTAAACACAATGCTATATAGTGTGGCTGAGCCGTGTACACAGAGTGGCATTAAACACAATGCTATATAGTCTGCTATATAGTCACCCCGAACAGGGTGATGTTCTGCAGAACCCGAACAGTGGCAAACACTGTTCGCCCAACACTACTGGGAGGGAACGCAGATTTTAGTACCTAAACACACGATACAACATGTTTTCCGGGGTCGGACTCTGAGGCACATACAGATGGTCCCGATCATCATCCTCATCATACAACTCTTCTCCTGAGTCTGACCCACCCACCACCTCTGCCACCCCAACATCCCCAGACACAGACCCCTCATCGTCCTCAACATTAACTTGGGATGCTGGCCTGAGCCAGACCTCCTCCTCCACATCAGGCCCCATCATCTCCTCAATGGCAGCCCTCATTAATCGCTCTGGCGACGGACTGATGGACACAACGTTCTCCTCCGGGGAGGGCTGCTGCTGACCACTGGCTGCTGGGGTGGATGTTATAGCTTGCGTGGGGCGTTGGCTGTTGCTGTTGTTGGGAGTGCTGCTCACAGCGGAGGTCTCTGGGGAACTCATGTTGAGCTCATATAGTGGTTGACGGTGAGTGGAGTATTACTGATCCCAGCAATATACACACTGACTGGCAGAGTACGCAATGCTATATAGTGTGGCTGAGCGGTGTACACAGAGTGGCAGTAAACACAATGCTATATAGTCTGGCTGAGCGAGCGGTGTACTACTGTTCCCAGCAGAATCAGAGTGGCAGTAAACAATGGTATATAGTCTGGCTGAGCGGTGTACACAGAGTGTCAGTAAACAATGGTATATAGTCTGGCTGAGCGAGCGGTGTACTACTGTTCCCAGCAGAATCAGAGTGGCAGTAAACAATGGTATATAGTCTGGCTGAGCGGTGTACACAGAGTGTCAGTAAACAATGGTATATAGTCTGGCTGAGCGGTGTACACACAATGCTATATAGTCTGCTATATAGTGTCAGTAAACAATGGTA